>NW_007726672.1:398311-472432 GCF_000696425.1 Galeopterus variegatus
TTTTTTTTTTTTTTTTTTTTGTCTTTTTCGTGACCGGTAAGGGTCACACCCTTGGTGTGGTGTTTCCCATACCGCGCTCAGCCAGTGAGCGCACCAGCCATTCCTATATAGGATCTGAACCCGCGGTGGGAGCATCGCTGCGCTCCCAGCGCCGCACTCTCCCAAGTGCACCACAGGCTCGGCCCTACTTTTGCGATTTAAAAAAACCGATTGTTTTATGAGATGGTGAGAGTGAAATTTAATGGGAAAATAAAATAATTTTAATTTATTTCTGCAAATTGTGTGGGCTAGAGCGATTATGGCCTAAACGAGCTAGTATGTTGACAATTCTCCAAGGACAGAGGTTCCTCTTATAGGTGATTTTCAAGGCATGCTTTTGGAAAGAGCACTGTAAATGTGCGCTCTACTGGCATATTTTTAAATTTTGAATGCTAAAATTGCTACCTATAAAGGAAGATGAAGAGAGAACAGTGAAAGCTGGAAGTCTGGCCAATTGCTGGGCTTTTAGACTTTTTCTTTTTTCCAACAGAGAAATACAAATTGCTGCTTGAAATAAAATTAGTTTCTATCTTTGGACATTCTCAATGAGATGTTAGTGTTCAATTTGTTTTACGTGGGGAAGAAATCCAAACCTGATTTTTCCAAATCACCTTTGCATTTTACTGCTGATTGACACAATAAAGTAAGAGAGCCATGCCCCAGAGAGGAGGTTTCCAAAGGAAAATACACGATTTTCAAAGTGACTCGCATAATTAGGTGAACTGGCCACCCAAATGCACTTTTTTGATATCATCAAAGATAACTGTGGTGAGGACTAAATCTAACCCACTTTCATTTTAAAAATGAATCTCCTTCAAAATAACAACAACAACAAAATTTTGGAATTTCATGAGGACTACTTAGAATCTTCCAAAATAGACTTAGCTTTGTCAAATCTGGATTTAAATGTCAGTAATTTAAGGCTAGCTTTATGAATACAATGCCTATCTCCTGCAGCTGGGCCATATTATTTCAGTGACTTTTTTATGCTGAAGTTGCCTATAAGTTCTATGCTTGATTTATGAAGCAAAACAGTCTATTTACTGTACAATGCTATAGTGCTGACATGCGGGGTCACTCAGTAATGCGTTTGGAGTGGAGCGTGCGAGCAGGGTTAAATGAGCAACATGCAATGGTTTATGAATGCAAAATATGCCTTTTACAAAAAGAAAGCAAGATTCCAAGGGCCAAATGAAAATGGTGACAAACAGCAGCAAGCTTTTTGAATTTATTTGTAAGCACAACGATTACATTTGACTAGGCAACTTTGGATTGCACTGTAAAGTGCAAAGTATAAAAAAATAAAATAAAATGAAAGCACAGACTTTCTAGCCACCCTCAGAGTGGTAGGGTTCCAAATGCTTAGGAACCTCTCATGCTTACATGGCTTCTCCATTACAATGATTGCTTCTTTTTCAGCAACTTGGAAATATGAGAAATAAATAGGGAAATGACCAATAAGAGTATTTTTGGAATTGATCACAATTGTCAAATGTGAATGACCCATAAACTGAAAAACCAGAGACAGGTGCATTTATATAACAAAGAGATAATTTCATCATATTTTGACTTTTAATACTAAAATTCAAGCTAAGCATTCAGGTGGCTTTTTTCTTAAGATGAAATGATCAGATGAATTGTAGAAAGGGCTACTGATTTTTCTCTTCTGATAGTTTTTTTTGGGGGGGGGGTGGAGGAAGGAGAGGAAGCAATTTTCCAAATTTTATTAAATGGCCATGAAAACCATGTGGAATTCAGGTGTGAAGTGGAGAACATAAACTTAGAAAGAGGCAGTCGAGGGCCGGCCCGGTGGCGCACTGCTACAGTGCACCACTTGGGAGTGGTGGCGCTCCCACCGAGGGTTCGGATCCCACATACAGACCGGCCGCTCACTAGCTGAGTGAGGTGCGGGTGCAGCACTGAGGGTTGCGATCCCGTTGCCGGTCCCGGTCCGGTACGGGCGCGACACTGAGGGTTGCGATCCATTGCCGGACATGAAAAAAGACAAAAAGGAAAAAAAAAAAAAGAAAGAAAGAAAGAGGCAGTCGAGTGATTTGCTAGTTTTTCAATCTGTGATTTTGACTCTGTTCAAATTCTTCTAAAATCATTTATCTGACTAACTAGAGATAGCAGAACTTTAGAATGAAACATTCCAAGTTTGTACTAGGTGAAAATTGTGGAATGGTTTTCTTAATATGTTGAAATGACAGAGAACATACCAAAAGACTGTTAACTTGTTTTAGGAATATGCCACCAGAAGATGAGAGTCCCAGAGACTCAACAGCATAAAAAGAAAAAACAGACAAGAAATGCCAGGCCTGAGTAACAGCTGGAAAATAATTGGTGAAAGGAAACAAAAAGTGAATGAGAAAAACATGCCTGTAGAAAGCAATCATTTTGAAGGCAGATTAATCTTGTTGCTTCCATTTAAGATTAGGCTGCCACTACTACTTAACGCCTGTCAGAGCTGGGTACTATTTTAAAGTTAAAACAATGCCCACTTGAAGAAATGAAACTGATTACTTTTGAAAAAACATTCACACAATTTTTTCCAGATTCTCCTCTGACATTATGGGAGACTTTGCCAGGGTTACCACGTGACACAGAATGATGCTGATCTTGAAACTGGAACAGCTGTGTAAAATATTAAAGCTGCCTTAAACATGTTCACTCTATGAAAAAAAGTAAACAAAACGTATTGCCCCAAAGCAACTGAATACTGTAAACTTATCTTACAAGGAGATCATTCTCAGATACTGAGAGTGTGACCCAAATGCTTCAGTGGAACTTAATTTCCTGCTAGCTAGGGAAAGAATGACAAACACATTCTAATTTGATTAAGTCTCCCACCACCTTTCTGGCTGATGAGATTTCAGCTTAGTTGCAGTCAGGGAATAGACCCTGACTTTATTTGGGACTACACTTTTGCTATCAAACTGATGGAATATTTTATCAGTCTAAGAGAAGGAAGGAAATAAAATTATTTGTATTCCCAAGACTCTTAGAAAGCCTCCACATTTTGACTTGAACTAGAGGGTTTGATTTGGCAGGATCTGCAGCATCAATAGCTCAGTTGATAGCCCAATATCCAGGAGGCTGATGCTAACCCAATGCAAAACGCCATTAAATAACTGTTCTTTCTGTTGAAACAAAATCGGGAGTCTAATGCCAGTTTTGGTAATATTAAAATCTGTGATTGCTATTCTTCCCCTGACTACCCCTATCAACGTTCTGAAAAGCCATTTCATATTTTGCTTGGAGTAAAGGAAAGATTGAATGAGCTCACAAATTGGTACAATCTTCTACAATGTAAATCTTGATTGTGTGCTTAGCTTGTATCCCAAGTGAGGTGTTGGTGCAGTACTAAGTAGTAAGAGAAGGAATCACAGTGAAATCCTACCTTCAAGGGACTGAGAGTGCAAAAAAAAAAAAAGAATAAAAGAAAGAAAGGAAAAAAAACCTTTTAAAAATTAGAGATGAAATAACATTAGATAGAAAAATGTGAAGGAAAATATCAACCTCAAGTAATACAAATGGAAATCACTTTCGAGAGGATCCAACTGGTTATCTTTCTGTCCCACCTCTGCCTTCTAGCACCAACCTCCTCCCCATTCTGAAGGTTCAACCTCTGAGTCACCTGTGATATCTGGATTCTCACGCTCTCCAAGTCATGAAGATTTTAATCCACATTCCCCTAAGTGTGTTCCTTTCTTTTTCTTATTACCTTTGTTGAGGTTTTCATCACTTCTCATCTTATCTCCTTGGCTCTATCTCTTTTCTATTTTCATTCCGATTCATGCTTTAAACAGTGCTAGGGTAACCTTAAAATGCAGATGCCTCTGCTCTGAAATCGGCAGTTAGGCAGTTACTCCCATTGACTAAGGAATTAAATTACTAATGCTTTGTTGTTGCCTTCCTGGGTCTGCACAAAATAGCTCTGACTTATTTTTGAGGCCCCCTATATACTCTATACTCCAGTCTAACAGTACTTATCACACAATCCCCTAAACCTAAAGTTTAATGCTTCCAATCATTGAAATTCTACTCATAATTAAGACACATTTTAAACATTTTTATTTAAAATGGCTCCTATTTATCAGTTAGGTGTAATATCCCATCCTTATTAAACTTTCTTTAAGGCAATTGTTTCATGCTGCCTGCCGTTAGAGCTATTTGGTTACTTACTGCACCTGAATTTAAGTTCCTTGAGGGTAGGGAATCTCTTATTTTTGGTATCCCCTACAAAGTTCTAAATAGTGCCTTAAACGTAATAGCACTCCCCAAATATATGCTGATTTTAATAAGATTCTTCCAAGAAAAAATAAGATTTTGTGTAGTTTCAATAAAATAGAGGAAGATTTTAAAAGGCATTATATTTCATAAGAGCTCATACATTCATAAAACATAAATTTTTTAAAAAGTAGATAGAAAAACTCATTTTAGGGAATATTTTTAATGAATGTATATCATTCACATTCTAGAATGAGCTGTTCAACCTTAAGAAATGGAAAGCATTGTCATTATTTCCCACATAAAACTATAGAAATGAAAAATGAAAAGGAACTATTAGGTCATCTTGTTTCCTACCCTGTCAACTCAAGATCTTTACTTCATTCCATTCTTCATCATGACTAGAAACAGAAGTCAATTTTACTCTATTCTCAAGCCTTTTGACAAATGAGTTTTAAATGACTCAGATGATTTTTCTATAGGAGGCTGGTTTCATCAAGTAATAATTTATTCTGCTTGTGAATAAAATCTTCCCAGCTCTTTGGAGGTCACTACTTGCACAATTG
The DNA here is from genome assembly GCF_000696425.1 of Galeopterus variegatus. NCBI lineage: Eukaryota > Metazoa > Chordata > Mammalia > Dermoptera > Cynocephalidae > Galeopterus > Galeopterus variegatus. The sequence continues at coordinate 403,147 of NW_007726672.1, forward strand.
TGGTTGCCACATTGATTCTATTTCCTTTGAATAAGTTGGTCTGGTTTTCAACCCTTATTCTTTTTCCTATGAAACCTGTAGAGTAAGTAATATTCAAAGACCTCGAGATGTTTGTCTTTGGAGTAGTAAGTTCTATTTTCTTAAGATATCATCTGGAGAAAAAAGCTAAAAAAGTATTGCTTCTTGCCCATTGGAATTTCATGTCAGTGGCAATTGTTGGTGCTAGGTCATCAGGAACTGGGTACATCAAGAAATCAGGTAGAGTGACCAACTTGTTCTTGTTTGCTTGGGATTTTCCCAGTCTTACTACCAAAAGTTCCATGTCCCAGAAAACCCATCATTCCTGGGCAAATATGATGGTTGGTGACCCCATTGTTAAGAGTGGTGGCTGGGAACAGTGTCTTTTCATTGTGTGCCCTTTTGTAACTCTGAATATTGTATTGTACGTGTAGTACCTACTCAAAAATTTTTAATTAGAAATATAAAATGATGACAGGGAGCCCTAGCAACCTGCTTGGAAAACAAACAAACAAACAAAAAGGATAGAAATGTGACAGATACCCCAAAATAAAACCTTGATTGTCTTTATCATAGTCCCCAGAGAAAAGACCTTCTTAGACCAGCAATACTAACCTGGGGACCCAAGGCCCTTCCAAAGCCATGGAGCCTGCGGATCCCACATATTGTGCACCAAGTAGTGTCTGTGGATGGAAATATAAGACTTACGCATAATGTATCTTTGCTCTTCAAATATTTGTAGGAACTACTGTCATAAATAAACTAGGAGTTCATTTACAATGTTTAAAAATTCAGTGCATGAGTCTTAGAACTACAGACTCCCAGAGCTAGATAGGACCTTGGAGATCAACTCATCCAACCCCATTCTTTTACAAATGTGGAAGAGAGTTGCACAGCTACTTAACGGAATGTGTGCTCCGTGAATGAATCTACCTCATGGTGCTAAGATAATTACAGTAGGGTTTATACAGCTCTTATAGAATTGTGATTAAGTCCTTTGGGGATATGCCATCACCAACTTACTATCCATCTTCAATGGCATTAAACATGACTCCCCCGCCTCCTTGATTTACCAGACAGTGACAGCCTGGAGTACAATTTCAGGGAAACAGAGACCTGGATCCTCAGCCTGATTCTTCCACCAACTATTCAAGCGATCTTGGGCAAGTTATTTACTATCTCTAAACTTCAGTGTCCTCATCTAGAAAAAGAAAAGGACTGGTCAAGATGATCTCTGAGGTCCCTTTTTTCAATAACACTTTACAAGCCTGTAAACCATTAAGAGAACTTCCTTGGTCAAAGCTTATAGAAAATTGGTTCCTCGAGCTTTAACAGAAGCCAGGATTACACAGTTAGTCGATGGCAGAGTTACAATTAGAATCTAATTCTCTGGACTCCCTGGCTTTTTATCTATTTTAGTCCCTCCATAGTATACATAATTAAGCTTGCAATGCCTGCCATCTGCCCCTGGGAAGTGTAGAATCACAGATCAACACAACTATGGAAAAGAGAAAAGTAGAAGACGATTCTAAAGTCCAAGCTTGGAGACTTGGGATTTTCTAAGTCCCAAGTGAATTAGGTACAAGCTGTGACCATTATTGATATTATTATTGTTGTTGTTATTATTAATGACTTCTATTTGAGGGATACCTTAGAGTTTATAAATCACATTACATACAGGGTCTTATTTAAGTCCACAGCTCTACTCTGAAGCATTTAGAGAAATAGTTTTTACTACTAATTTATCAGCATGGTGACTGGCGCTCTAAGACTGCACTCTGCAATAAGTTAGCTACTAGGCACATGTAGTTATTTAAGTTTAAATTAACAAAAATTAAATGCAATTTTAAATTCTGTTGCTTGGTCCCTCTAGTCACTTTCCAAGTACTCAGCATCCACATGTATGTAGTAGCTACTATATTGGATAGCACAGATATAGAGCACTTCCATCACTGTGTAAAGTTCTATTGGACAGCACTCATCTAAAAGATTGTGACTTGCCCAAATTCACAGAGCTAGGAAGTGGCAGAGCCAGAGTCTCAGTTTTCTGATCCCAGGGCTAGTGGCCTCATCCTGGAGCAGCTTCTTCTCACCATCGAGCCAACATACAGTTTCTTTACTGTTTAATTAATAGTGCCCACTAAAGAAAAGTAAACCAATTTTAATATTGCTTTAAGGGACATGCAATAGGGTAGTGGCATCCTAATTTACAGAATGTGCAGGACTATCAGGTGATAGAGCAGACAAGCAATGTCTGAGCAGAGCTAAATCTCAAGCATGTTCATTAGCAACCTGAAAATTAAGTGTTTGTTGCTCCGTGTCTATTAAGTACCAAAGAATTTTCAAATATTATCTGTCAGGCCTGTACTTTTCAAATATTATCAATGATTAATTCTGAATCTTGAGTCAGCCAGGAGACAAAAGGAGGATGGGAATTCACGCCACTTTAGAATTTGAGCCAGAGCTATTTCACCCCATTTTCACCTTTAATGTCCCACTTTTTCTTTTTTAAAAAATAGGTGTACTAAAGAAGAAATTTAAACATTATCATACTTTTTGCCTGTCATAAAAAACAGAAAGACTAGTTATTATCTAGTTACACATCTATACCTTATTCAAAACTGGGAGAGCACACAGAAGTACTTGCTTACGAACAACAAAGCCTAGGTTTTTTTTTTTTTTTCTGTAGCCCATTTTTGAGTAGCTCAAAGGTATATATCTTTTTTTTTATTCCTTTTTGTCTTTTTTTACTGACCAGTAACGGGATCGCAACCCTCGGTGTCACGCCCATACCGGTGACCGGCAACGGGATCGCAACACTCAGTGTTGCGCCCGCACCGCGCCCAGCCAGTGAGCGGGAACTGGTCTCCACATGGGATCCGAACCCTCGGCAGGAGCACCGCCACACTCCCAAGCGGCACACTCTCCAGTGCGCCACCGGCCGGCCCTCAAAGGTATATATCTTAAAAGAGAAACAGCATGATATCTATAAAGTCTCAGCTTTTTTTTTTTTTTTTTTGTCTTTTTTCGTGTCCGGCAACGGATCGCAACCCTCAGTGTCGCGCCCGTACCGGACCGGGACCGGCAACGGGATTGCAACCCTTGGTGTTGCTCCCACCCCTCGCTCAGCCAGTGAGCGGGAACCGGTCTGTATGTGGGATCCGAACCCTCGGCGGGAGCGCCGCCGCACTCCCAAGTGGCGCACTGTAGCAGTGCACCACCGGGCCGGCCCTTAAAGTCTCAGCTTTGAAACTACACGAGGTCTTGGTTAGAATCGTCACTGACTCTCTCCTAGTTTCGTGGTCTCTAGTGAATCTGTTAAACTCGCTGAGAGTCAGTTTCCTCATGTGGAAAACAGATAAAATATACCTACTTTCCAAGGTGGGCTTGGAGACTGCTGGCAAGGCAGGTACAGCACCTAGCTTTCTAGATCCAGTGTGTTGTCATCCGTTCGATGAGAGGTTTATTATAAATAAATAAATACAGCTGAGGTGGCATAGGATAGAGGATGGCAACTAAGTGACAATCTGGACTGATAGAATTCTCTTACAAAAAAATTTCCACTTACTAATGGCTCAATATTTTCCAACTGAAGAAATGATGGAAATGGCTAAACACTGCCTGGTGTAAAGTGGGCATTTAATAAATAGGAGGTGCTATTATTAATTTCCCTCAAGGGCAAATACTAACATACCACACAGCTTAACCATTTATTCATTTATTCAGGTAAAAAAATCGCCACTAATAAGTGGAAATTTTCACCTAAGAAAATACTAGATTACCAATTGTCACCTAATTTCCATCCTCTATCCCATCTCATCTCAACTGTATTTATTTATAATAAACCTCTCATCAAGTGGAAAACAATATATTGGATCCAGAAATGCTTGTTTTTAGATATCAATTACATATGTGTACATTTATAGATTTCGCCACAGGGGGAAAATACAAATACTCATCTTGTACCTATGTTTTATAAGAACAAGTTCTATGATAACTTCTAAATTCATTATTAGCAAAGGTTGTATTTAAGATTCCTGTGTCTACTGCTTAATAACACCCAAATTAGTCTCGATGGAATTAGCTGTAATTAAAGACATTGTGAAATATGGTGGGGCAAACAGAATTACACTGTATTACTTTATTAATAATATTCTTTAACTACACTGTAAATTGCTATTAGGCCTGCATATTACTGACTGGATATGGAAATAGTCTTTTGCTATGCTAATCTAACACAATTTTCTTTTAAATGTAAACAAATTATACTCTATTAATATGCTGTTCTACTTGCATAGTTAATTATTGTAACAGTAAGGAATAAAATTGTTCTGCTTTCTCTGTTTCTGATGGAAAAAGGGCTACATAAATAGTTTAATAGGGAACTAATTATGCAAAAAATTTAGATGCCTAAAATGTGTTTGTAATTACATTAAAATGGTCTTCTGTTCAAATATTGGAAAGCCTGCTAATTGAAGGCTAGCTGAAAATTTAAATATTGTGAATCAATGATTTTAATACAGTACATGTTTAGTTGTGTTTCTGTTCATATTTGTCTTGAAAATGAAGAGAATATTTAACAGTGTTTAATAAGAGGGGGTCTGAGTTTCATACCAATGAGGTTAGTCTGTGGCAGACTGGAATTTTAAGCATGCATTTTACAGCATTATGTTTAATTTACTCAAGAGGTATAGGCAACTTTTGGCTCAGTAACAAGAAAAACAAAAGTAGATTGCTGGGAGGATAAGTTGATGTGAAAAGAAAATCTGATGTGGACCAAATCAAAGAGTCCTGGAAAATGCCCCATGACAGGCAAACCAGAGTTGATATGGTTATAAATTGCTAAATTGTTTCAGATAAATAAACACATGTAGCAGATCACCTGCCTGTTCTCCAGGGATTTCCAAATGCATCACCTTATCCAGTTGTAATTAAGGAGTGTTCAAGATGTAGCGCCTTGTTCTAAATGATTCTTCGTGGCATCCAAGCTTTTATTTTGATGCAGAACCGAGGTTCTTAATCTGAGAAAAATGCAATGCTAAAATAAGCCCACTCTTTTGGAGAGAAATTCAGCAACCTGTCCTGAATTTTAAACTATTTTGGAAAAAAAGAAGGGCAAACTGTTCATTATAATTTTTACGACAATACAAATGAGAGTACTGCATATGTAACCAGGATTAATTGCACAGATAATTGGGAACCCAGAAATAACTTTATAATTTAAAATTCTTGCCTACTTAACAGAGCTGATGTGAGGATCAAGAGATACAAGTACTTGAAAGCATGTTGAAGACTACAAAGCGCACAAAGAAGGTAGCAAGACAATCACCATGGTTATTAATAATAATGAAAAGATGAAATGTAATTTGTCCTATAAAGTAATCCCCGCCAATCGTTTCTTCCACTCCAACTTCTATAGCTGTTTACCCTGATGGTACGAGACAGTGGTTGGGTTTGAGCTCTGGAAGTAACAGACCAGAGTGTGAATCCTGGCTCTACTCATAGGGCAGACTGAGAGACAATTCTCTGTGGTCTGTTTTAAGATTTAGCACAGGGAACAGTCACAACCAGTCAATTGACTGATTTCTCATAAGTCACTGCCACATTCTTTAACCTAAAGGATATCTTTCGCTGGTCTTGAAAGAGAAAACAAAGACTCTGAAATCAGTTGTAAGCACTTTTAAAAACATTCTCTGTGTATTGGGCAGAACACAACAACTTAGCATGGTGCCCAGGACTTCCTGCCCTCTTTCCCTATCCGCCTGTCACCTGTGTGAGCTCCCTGCCCTACCTGGCATAGGGGATCCCTTCTCTGCCTGCAGTGGGCTGTTGTGTCTGCCATTCTCCTCACTTGGAATGCTTCCTCCTTCCATCAGTCTCCCATCAGGCCCAACTCAACTTCTGTCTCTTCCTCTGAGGCCTTCGCTGGACGCTCCAGCACTCAGCGACTTCTCCCTCCCTTTTGACTTCACTAGTGCATGACGTCGGTACCTTCCCTTTGGCACTTGGCGTGTTATCTTGCTTATCATTCTGCTTTCTTGCTGTTGTTTGTATTTTACCCCACTCGATAATAGGTCCTTCCAGGTATTTTATGCGTCTTTGTGTTTCTAGCATACACTGTGACCCATACAGAGTGGGCATTGCACAGATTCTTACTCTGTGTGAGAGCAGAAGCACATCGAGCTCAAAGAATTTGTGGGAATGTTCTTAAGTCGGGTCAGCCAGCTCACCTCGAATCATGCACTTATATGACTGGGAGGTCTGAGCCTACTGACAGTTCTGTTCTCCACGTGACAGGCAGCTCTGTTGGTCTGAGAAAGCATCTTGGATTATGGTAGAACAGAACAACAGTTCATAATAAATACCTTGGTGAAGTGGTGCTTTGTCTAATTCTATCCTGCCATTACACTGCAATTATTCACCTCTCGATAGGCACAGAGAGAGCATTCAGTATATACACAGAGACTAGACATGAGACATATGTCTAAAAACTCTCAATCCTGCTTCTGCTCTGCTAAAATTATTTCTCATGCATCTTTTCCAAATAGAAATTTCAAAAGTGTATGATTACTATTTACTATGAATTTTTATTTGGGGTATTTATTATGTTTCAGGAAAGCCAGATGACTACCTCATGCTCTGATGATAAAGAAGAAGAATCACAAACCCTCTCTTCAGCTCCCACTGGTATTTTAGCCTTCAGTATCTACCTTTTTAAAAATGCCACCAAGACTTTTATATCAGTGGAAAGTCATGTACTGATTGATGCAATCATCAATTAATGTATTCCCTTTTTTCTTCCCACAATTATTAATGAGCATTGAAATGCCAACATGGTAGAAACAGAAGGGAGAAGAAAGAACAGCGAAGACACTGATCATTCAAAACTAAAGAAACAGTTCATGAATAATGGAGGGCTGTGTGCATGCAAATTACCAAAAAAACTCATTTCTATTTTTCTATGATGTCGTCCTTAGTCTTCTCCACTTCATTCTGAATGATTCAAATCCCCAGGCCAAGAAGATACTTTGTGTGTATTTGACATGAATACTCCCTCGAATGAAGAATGGCTAAATTCTCTTTATTAAGTGGAATAATCAACCTAGCAGGGTACTTTCCCTACACAAAAATTCTCACTACAGAGAGGAGACACATTCTTGTCCATCCACAGCCTTTATTCTTTACCATCTGCTTTGCTCCTAGCTGCAGAAACCTGGAAGAACCTTGTCCAATATAATGTCACAGAGAGAGCCCAAAGGCATGGCCAATGGAAAGTAGGTCACAGGGAGAAGCTGAGCTCACTCATTTCTTTTTCTTTTTTCAGTTGAGATATATATGGTGCTTTCTTGATCTTTTGCTCTATTTTCTGCTGGTTGTATTATACATACATATAAAATGACCATTACTAATACCATACACTAGTTAGACCTGTCCGTTCTCACCATCTTCTGATCTCTTAGCATATGACTTACAGATAGGATATTAAAATCCAAGAAGGATTTAGCTCAGGGCACACGTTGCCACTGGTAACCCATGGTAATAAGGTAACCCTATATATTCACAAGTGCCATATGTTTCATGCAGAGATACATATGCAGACAGAGAGACTGTTTTTAGAAGACTCGTGCCTTCCAATAAAAAAAAAAAAAAAGTGTATCCCCTAGAGTGCATCACCAGAGTTCTAGGCTATTGATTCAATTTATTCTCCAACTTTCAGAGTTTTATTTCTGGCTTTACAGGAATTACAGGAAACCCAAGTTATAAAAGTTTGCAGGAAACAAAGAAATGAGTATTTACTGAAAAGTCCCAGTGAAAGAAACCTACCAATAGAAGCCCAAATATGAGCCACTTAAAGACTCACATTTAAGCCAGATAGAGTTTTTTTTAAAAATGTATATTTCTGTGTTCATTTTCTAATTAAATAATATCCCCTACTGCTGAGAGTTAAATGTGTCCCCCCTGAAGTTCCTGTATTGGAAACTTGACCCCCATTGTAACAGTGTTAAAAGGATGGGGAATCCAATTACAGGATTTGAAAAATGAGACCTTTAAGAGGTGATTCGATTGTGAAGACTGTGCCCTTATAAATGGATTGACCCATTCATGGAGTAATGGGCATGGTTCTGATGGCTTTAAAAGGAGAGCAAGTGAGCAGGTTGGCTTTCTCTTGCTCAGCTCATTCTTGTCATGTGACACCCTGCATTGCTACCAAAAGTCACCCCACCAAGAAGGCCCTCCCCTGATGTGTTCCCTGGACCTTGGACTTCCTAGCTTCCAAACTGGAAGAAATAAATTTCATTTTCATTATAAGTTAGCCAGTGTCAGGTACTCTGTTATAAGCAACAGAAATGGACTAATACACCTACTGCCTGTTGTTAATATATAATCAATAAAATATAAAATAATTATCTATATACACCCATGATTTTTCCACATCCTCTTCAAAGTCAAAACCTCAGAACATAGAAGATATGTCAGAAGATGAAGTGGCTTTATGTTTTTCAGCCCAACAAGACAATACCAAATCCTAACAACAACTTTATTTATTCTATCAGAAGAATGTGTAACGTTTTTTCAAAGGGAAAACTACATTTTTACAAGATCTTACCAGCTGCTTAACACGTTCTTGGCTTGCTCCAGAACGGAAAGAGAACATATCCAAACGCCATGGGAAGATTTCATCTGGAAGAGAAGAGCTGTGTTTGTTTGCTTGTTTTTTAAAACTTTGGTGAATGCCTCAAGAAAGATTACTACAAAGCAGCACAAATGAAGACGTGGAAGGCCCAAACTCAGAAATTCTGATCTTCTCAGTAAGTCCTCTTATCTGGTATGTCCATTTGCTCTAATGAGTGCAGAAGGCTGCCTCGGTTTCCCCAACAGGACTGAGACAAGACAAGGTCTGAGAAAAAGAGATTAAAATGGTGCACATTTATTTGGTCCTGATTCCAAAGACAGTACAAAGGAGTAGCGGGCATATGCTGTGCTATTAATTACATAATTGGTTTCTTTGGAACAGAGGTGTTTTCTCCCACACATTCTGAAATATTTCTAATATTTTTATATTAGTCTCTACTTCTTGTGTTTTCACTGACCACGTGTATTACCTTGATAGACAAAATTAAAAATGGTTTTAAGGACGACAACAGACATGCCTGACTGAAGTCCTCTCTTCCATCCTATGTCACAAGGAAAATGATTCTTCCTCTTCCCCAGACTTTCCCATTGTGCCTGCAGGTTTCTTTTCTCCTTTCCTGGCCCAAGATGCCTCCATCCACTAAGAACACCACTTCAGGCCCCAGCCCTACCTGCCCTCCTGTACCATCTCCACACAGTCTCCCCAGCTTCTCCAGAGGCCCCTGCTTTTCTCTCTCCTTCCTCACTTTTACATATTTTTTAAATTATGGTAGCCTTGGGGAATTGCAGTGACCAGACTTCTAGTGCCATGAAAATCCATTACCTTCACCTGCCCACATTACTTAGCAGTGGGAATGGGGAAGGTTTTTTCCAGGACAAGAATTACCGAAAAGTCAGTTTATATTACCTATGATAATTCATAAATCAATGTGTATTCTAATACTTGGAGCTTTTCTAATGTCTCCTTGTCCTGTTATAACTGGATCTAAATATCAGCACATTTACCTCTTTATATCAGTGTTTTTTACCTCAAGTTATAGCAATGCAATGTCTAATGTCAATAAATAAATAAATTCATAATCACATAAAAAAAACTACAGGAGAAAAGTGAAACAGACTACTGTCTCCTCTATTCTAAATTTTCTGTGTCCACACACAGTAACATATTTCTGGGTTCTTATAGCTAACCTCTTTTTAACACATTACTTATGTATTTGGTAGGTGCATGAAGGAAAGACTTACAGACTCATTCTGAGCCTCTAAAGAATCTGTAGACTATTTTTCTTACAAAAAATATAAATAACCACTTGAACACTGTCCGTTCATCACAGAGTCTTCTCATTCTCTGTTGAGCCTTATAAGCTGTCCGGTTTCAAGTTTGCTACTTAAAAAAAGTATGACATGCTTTGGGGGCAAGTCATTTATGAAGTCATTTGTCATATCAGAGAAATAGAGGTAAACTCAGGGCATTATGGGGGACCAGCTGTTGCATAAACCGTGGATTTCCTATAAATGCAGAGAGAGAGGTATAGAGAGACGTGCCAGGGACGAATACTGTAGATGGATCTAAGATAAAATTGGTTTTTCTGACTATAAAGAAATTAATTATGACATGCTATTTAAAATAAAATATATATGTGCCAAAGGGACAAAAATACAACAAATCATCTATGGCAATAATCTCTTTATATGATTTTGTAATGATACAACTATCTTTAACTGTAAAGTGAGGAATCAGCCCTAGGGCACTGAAAAAAAATTGGAATTCCTGCAAACATTTTCTTCAACTTTTCTTTTTGAAAAATCCCCAAGATAATCTAAGGAAATTGTCGTAATGTTTTTTTATTCTGAAAAATCTAAGGGAAACTTGATAATTAGGAAAAGAAAAAACACACAGCAGGAATAAGTAAACAACAACACCTACATGAGAGATCCACTAAGAGAGGTACACTGAGTGAGGCCCAGCTGTGGCAGACCCTGAATGTCAATCAGGAGGTTTTTTTTTTTTAAGAAGGTATCAATTTAAAACAAAAAAGAATATATATTTGAGGAGATTTTACCTCTGAGTGAAATTTCTTTGCCATATTCATGTAGATTGTTTATGTAATAGATTTTCCATGAATGTTAAAATGCATCATTAAACTTTAACGAAAATACACAGCAAGTTAAACAAACTGAGACTTTCTCTTGTAAATATCACCCTTTCACACTTTACCAGTTCTTTCCTGATCTGCTCTCTGACCTCCGTCCTTCCATACCTCCTGTACTAAGCTAATTGTTATTTATCGTTGCGTTCCATCTGGTGACACCTCCATAGGTAGGTTTGCACTGTGCTCCCACTCTAAGGTAGGTACTCAAGCAATGTGCTGTGCTCCCACATCACTCTGGAATTCCCTTTCCAACATTCCTTCCAGCTCACATCACTTGTTTAATTGTCTTCCCCAACAGATCAATTTCCAAGGGCAAGAAGCATGTCTGTGGTATGTCCAGAATACTCAACAATATTGCCTAGCACTCAAATCTGTGTTATATTAAAGCAAAACTTATCAGACCACTTAACTTAAGCCAAACACATTTTCAATGATTTGGTGATTAAAAGTGTGATGTAGAATGAATTTTCAAATTGCTGAAAAATTGGAACTCTCAATTCAGTCAATATCCTTGGTGTTTGCTATCACTAGGAACTGCTTACATTATCTCCCAAAGTCTTCTCCTCTTTCTTTTCTTCCTCCTGGAACTCTGTTTCATTTGTCCTCTTACTCTAAGATGACATCATGATGGAGTAAAACTGGATGTTCACAGTAGCAGCAGCAATGATTTGGAAATAACTAAATTTCTTCTTGATGGAGTCACATTCTCAGCTCCAACTGCTCTCTGCCCAGCCACAGGTATAAGCATCCCCAAGATTATTTACCTGAAATGAGATCATGTTATTTCTGTTAACTGCAAAGTAAACATCCAAGTAAAGTAATGCTGTTTCAGAAGTCACTAGAGCATCATCTAACCACTAGATGTTCCTAGAATTAAGGGGTTCCCAATGGATCCAATGTTAGTTCTCCTAGTGCTTCTGCTGTTCTCTCCAGATTATGTCTCTGAAATTCTCAGATGTTATAAGAAAAAGTTACTTAATTTCTAAGCATCAATTTTCAAGAATATTTTAAAGAGTGCAAAAAAATTCTGAAAGCATGATTTCTGAAATGCCCCAGAGCCAGCTGAGATAATCCTGTCATCATTAAGCCTGAGTGATTCACCAATGTTTAAAATGACCAATCAACCAAAAACAAAGAGGCAAAAGACTTTCATGATGAACATTTGCTAGAATCAAGATCATCTAGAAAATAAATGGCTGATGTAGAAAATGTCGGATATGCTTCCATAATTAGACTTTAAGGGGATAAAACCAACAGAAGCAACTTCTACCAGAAATAATCATAATCATTGTTGGTCTTATTTGCCATGTGTATGGATTCCCTATTAGGGTGGATACTATGACAGTTTTTTTAGTTGTAAATTATTTTTAAAAATTGGAAAACACTAGCTTTAAAAAAAATAAAAGGCAAGTCACAGCCTTGGAGAAGACATATATACACATATGGTAAGGAACTCATATCCAGAATATATAAATAACTCCCCTAAATTGATACTAAAAAATAGAAGACCAAAGTTTAAAAATGAACAAAATACCTGAACAGGCACTTCATCAGTGAAGACACTTGAATGGCCCATAAACCCATGAAAAGACAACTCCAAATCATTAGTAATCAAGGATTGCAAATTAAACCACAATGAGATATTACTCCACACCTACTAGAATCCTAAGTTGTAAAGATTAACAGTACTAAGTGCTGATGTGCATTTGGAAGTCTTATGTATTCTCAGCAAGAGTGTAAAATGGCACCACCTCTTTGGAAAACTGCTTGACAGTTTCTAATAAAGTTAAACATATTCATACATTCCATCCTAGACATGTATTCAAGATAAATGTATATGTCTAGAAAAGCTTGAACAAGAATATTCTGAGCAGCTTCATTCATAATAGTCAAAAACTAGAAATATCACAAATGTCCATCAACAAGAGAGGGGTCATCAATGGACATCCATATAGTTGATTGTATTAGTATCTTTTTTTTTTTTTTTTGTCTTTTGTCTTTTTCCGTGTCCGGCAACGGATCGCAACCCTCAGTGTTGCCCCTGTACCGGACCGGGGACCGGCAATGGGATCGCAACCCTTGGTGTTGCTCCCGCGCCTCGCTCAGCCAGTGAGCGGGAACCGGTCTGTATGTGGGATCCGAACCCTCGGGCGGGAGCGCTGCCGCGCTTCCCAAGTGGCGCACTATCCATTGCGCCACCGGGCCAGCCCCTGTATTAGTATCTTATTCCAAGATGTTGGATATATCAATAGCTCATTCCCTTTTGTTGCTAAGTAGTAATTTACTGCATGAATATAATAAAAAAGCTACTGATGCACTCCTCAACTTCCAGGTAGGTATCAAAATCTGTATTAGCATCCTATGGCTACAACAATCTGTATCTTGTTTTTTCAATAAAATATGGTATCAATAATAACATTGATATCCTACATGATAAAAAATTCCTTAGGATACATATAAAAGCCCTATATATCTTTTTCATAGCTGCATTACTATAACGAGTCAAAAGAATTATATTTTAATATCCAAAATTCCAATTACCTCTGATCCAGGTAAGACACAACAGAATTCACAAAGCTAAAAGTTATGAATTATGTTAATCCTTAACGATAATTTTTAATAGCTCACATCCTATAAAAAACCTACAAATACTGCAAGCAGGTCAAATCTCCTAAAGGATTCCTTGACAATTAAGAAAAGAGCTGTTAAATGTCTCTGCAAAGTTATGTCAGTTTGTCTGGCGGATGTCCACATTCTACTAAGGACCATATTCATATTCAGAATATAGGTAAGACTACAGTCCCCTTCAATATTCTAATTTAGTTGTATTTACCTAGAGACTGATGAAAATAAATACTAAAAAATGTTTACCTTATTTTTATATTCCAGGTAGCAATCACAGTGCAGCTCAGTAGATTGAACTAGAGCACATTTTCACTCCTGAAAACTATCAATATGCAGTTCAGTTACTGAAACATGGCAATTGGGATGTTTTAGGTATGTTAATTTTGAATATACTTATTTCCTATACCATTTTCTTCATTTATCATTTGTGTTGTTTCCTTTGAATTATAAAATTCATGAGTGCTGGGTTGTAATTTCTATGTTTTGTTGGAAAAGAAATAACCTGTCACATACGAAATGGGAGCTCAGTATTAATGAACAACAGTGATCATCTTGATCATAACCTCTACGTCATGAAAACTACTTCAAGTGATCAGTATGATATTTATTGATTAGGGCTGCCCTAGCCTATAAAATGGATTAAGTAGCCACTCATAAAGGAAACTGTTAGAATTATTTTTTAGCAGTTGAGAAAACAATATACAGTATTAATATAAAATCCAAAATACTTACAAAGCTTTGTTGTATAGTTAGCACTTGGTATCCAAAATTGAAAGTTAGAAGTCTTTTACCAAAAAGAGTTTTTATTGAGCTCATAGAAGTAAAGAGTAGAATTGTGATTACTAGAGGCTGGGAAGGGTAGGTGGGAGAGGGAGACAGGGAGAGGTAGTTTAACAGATATAAATTTACAGCTAGACAAGAAGAATAAATTCTAGTGTTCCATAGTAGTGCTTGGTGTCTATAATTAAAATAAATTATTGTATCTTCTTGAATATCTAGAAGACAGAAGTTCAAGTTTTCTGAACATGAAGAAATGATCAACATTTGTGGTGAGGGATATGCTGATTACAAATTTGACCGTCATACATTGTATACATGTATCGAAATAACACTCTGTACCCCATAAATATGTACAATTATTATGCATCAATGAAAAAAGAAAAAGAAAATAAGGGGATTAATTTTTTTTTTTTTTTTAAATTGCAATGACCCTTTACCAGGGTGATAACCTGTTGGGAGACTTAACACTTTAAACTAACTCTTAGGCTAACCCTTAAATTAGCCCCTTTATCTGACATCCTCAGTTTGGTGAATTACCACATTTATTAGTCAGAGTTCTCCAGAGAGACAGAATCAATAGGATATATTATAATTATTTGAGAGGGATTCATTAGGGGAGTTAGCTCATGTGATTGTGAAGAAAAGTCCCACGATGGGCCATTTACAAACTGGATGCTGGTAGCGTGGCTCAGTCCAAGTCCAAAGGCCTCAAAACCAGGGAAGTTGATGGTGTCCTGGGTGTGAGTCCAAAAGCTGAAGAGTCTCAAGCTCTGGTGTCCACAGACAGGAGAGTAGAGTGTATCCCAGCTCCGGCGGACAGAGAGAGATTCACATTTTTCCTCTGTCTTGTTCTCTCCCGACCCCCAGCAGACTGGATGGTTCCCACTTACATTGGGGGTGTGTCTTTCCCACCCAGTCGGCTGAGACTCTCATACTGATTTCTTCCAGAAACACCCTCACGGACATACCTAAAAGGATAGCTTTACCAGGCTTCTTGGCATTCCTTAATCTAGCCAAGTTAACACCTAGAATTAACCTTCACACCACAATTAAAGAATAACCCCCCCCCCAATATTAGGTGAAATAAACTTTCATCATGAGCATCACAGCTTTGATGGAGAAAAGGATAGAGAGGAACAAGAGCCAGTGAGTAATTTTTGAGCATGGAGTGGGTCCGGGCGCACAGATATCAAGGGAGCCCATGAGCAGCAAGTGAGCAGCCTGAGGGCTCAGTACCAGAAGGAGGAGCAAACTAAAAGCGAAGTGAGGAATGTGCCAGGGAATGAGGACATCGCAGGTCATGCTCTGGGAGGTAAAGGCCAGAATGAACAGCACTGCACAGGGCACTAACTGCCTTTTAATTTTTTTATATACAGAGGACTTTTAAGAATAGAAATATAAAGAGTTGTACTGGAGAATAAAAAGGTAAAAATGTTTCTGGAGTTAAGTGGGTATCTAAATGAAAAACCTTAAAATATGAGTATATTCTGATTCAGAAATGCAAATGTTGGGATTTTTTTCTCCTGAGAAAATAAGCAAATATAGCAAAAATAGGACATGGACAAAAAAAAATGTTGCCATGTTATTTATAATATTAAAAAATAGTAAATGACCTAAATGTGTATCAGTTAGTTGAATAAATAACCAAATATCCAAACAATGAAATCCTCATACCCACTAAAAATGATTATGTAGTTCATACTTATTGATTTGGAAAAAATATCCAAGACATTTTGAGTGAAAGAGAGCACATTCACAAAGCGGTATGTAGTGTGTGGTCCAAAAATTTACATATGTATAGAAAACAAAAGGCTCCAAAAATATTCACCCATGTGCGATTATCACTGAAGTGGGATTATGGCTAATTTTATTTTATTTTTTGTATGTCATTTATCCTTTTCTCCATAACAGGGGCAATAGACATCAAAGTCAATATTAATCATTGGAACTAAATACATAAAAATCAGGAACATCTTACCTCCATTCCCTAAACATGGTAGGTACTGAATAACTACGGATTAATTTTGATTGATTGATTTATTGGAAAGGTGTCACTAAAGGGAAAAAAGCATGATGCTTAAAGAGTTATGGAGGGAGAGCAGTGCAAATAAATGCTACAGCAAATTCTATTTTGGTGGCAGCTGCAGAAAGATTCCTATTCTGTTTCCCATACTTGCTATGAGGATATTTAAATCGTGGAGTTCTAAGTGGCTGCCCTCAATTTTCTTCAGAGATAAAAAGAACAGCACATTACAGTTTATAAAGCACCTTCTTATATCCTACTGGAGGCCAACAACAATTCTGTAAGAATCTAGGGATTCTTACTGTCTTTTCAGATGAGGAAACTGAGGCACAGAGGAGGGAGTGACACATCAAAAGTCATAGAACTCGTACACTAGTTAAGGTTAATGCTAGCAGCTGTAACAACAACAAAAAACAAATGTCAAAATTTTAGCAACTTAATACAATGAATCTTATTTTTTTTATTATAGCCCCATATAGGATTTCCTAATTGATGGGGAGTCTTCCATGAGGTGATTCAGGGATCTAGGTTCCTTGCCCCTGTGCTTCCATCTTCTCCTAATCTTCAAATCTTCTGTATCTGGTAAGCATATGGGGAGAGAGAGAATGGAATAGGCATTCCTGTGTTTAAGTTCCTTGGGCCAGAAGTAATACACGTAACTTCTGCTAATAGTTTATGGCTAGAAGAAGTCATACACCCCTGCCTGCGTACAAGAGGATGATACTGGAAAGTGCACATACTTTTCAGTGCAACTGTATTTTATGAAAGAGAGAGACAGAAGTCTACAAGAACAGATATACAACCTTAAATCCAGTGCTCCTGCTACCACAACATACTGCTTCTCCATCCAGGGTTGCATCCACCTACCTCACAGTTTTTGAGTGGGTTAGAGCCTGATGCTAACACTGGGCAGTATTGGAAAGGGGATGGCACCAGTGGGAAGAACGCTTGAGCTGGCCATGAGGAGAACCAGGCTGAAGCCCTGGTCCTGCCGTATCTGACTGAGTGCACCCGAGGAAATCACGAAACCACTCTACGTCTCTTTTTTCAGCGACCTTGATACAAACATATATTTCCCAACCTTTCTGATTCAATCTACTGGATTCTTTTATTATTTTTCCCTAAGATGGTCAGATATTCCTACAGGGTTATAAGAGTCCGTATTATGAGAGCCCCTTAACAGTAAGTGGTAGCTATTAAAACCACCTGTCATTGATATAATTCCATGCAAAGCTAAAAAAATTTAAAAAATAAAAAAAGGACATGTCACTTAGACTTAGTAGACCCACGATGGTGTCTCTTAACTTTCTATTAAGCTATTGAAAATATAGGGGAAAAATTGCCCACTTCTGTAATACCTCTGTAGATCTCCAGTTGGGAACCACAACAGAGCTCCATGACCTCCGAAGGCCACAAACAGTTAAAATCTTAAAACATCTTTTTTTTTCTGTAATTTTGACAGGCGAATTCCAGTCACACACCCCGGAAGAGAATGTGCCCCAAAATACTTGTTTTTTGCTTTGCCACTTGTCTGAGTCTAAAAGTGTATATTAAGCTGGAAGTGGTTGGAGGTGCTGGTAAGGGAATGGACATCGAAAAAAAGCACCATCCGTGAAGTGAAGCAACATCTCTATCAGAAGCTTCATTGAATTGTCACATTGTTTGAACTGCAATGTTTCCATCATTTATAAATCCATAGTCATCCCTATGAAAATCTCACTCTTATCCTCTGTTCTCCATCTTCTCCAGGAAATACATTAGAGAGAAAAATACAGAGAATTAACGTAAGGAACTCCCACCAGCTTTGTCAAACCTTAACATTTTCGTACACTTGTTTCTGATCAGTTTAAGAAATAATATAAATATTATTTAATTTAAAACTTTAATTTAATGATTAATCCTGCCTAGATATTGTTTTTCTATCCCACTTCACTATTTTCTGTCCCAGAGGTAACCACTTATCTAAATCTGAATAACCTGAAAATCTGATCAACGTCAACCCGGTGTTTACCATTTCCATGCATAAATGTTCAATAGCAATACATTGCTTTTTTTTGCCTGGTGTCAAACTTTATGTAAATGGCATCATGCTATATGAGGGTACTTCAAAATGTTCATGGAAAAATGGAATTGAAAGATAATACAAATTTTTCCCTGAACGTTTTGAAGTGCCTTCATATATATTATCCTACACTTGTTTCTTTTGTGTTTAAAATGTTTTTGAAATTTAATCATTGAATGCCTGGTACTTAGCACATTTATTTTAAAAGCCATAAAGACTTCTTTTGTATAAATACACCAAATTTTAAAACCTGTCCTCTCTGTGGCAGACTGTAAGTGACATATAATGTGGCACTAATATTATCATATGTGTTTCCTTGTGTGTGTTTCTGTGAGTTTCAAAGTGTGAGTTTCTGTGATATACATACATAGAAATAGGTCAGGCATGACATTCTCTTCAGCTTGACTAGATATTGACAAATTTCTCTCAAAAGCGGTTTCTATGCATCCTAAAAATTCACACTACTTCACTTACTTGCTGAACTCCTTCTTATGCATCTGATTGGTTTTGATTTGCATATCAATAATTCCTGGAGCGATTAGCATGTTTTCATATATATATATATATATATATCAGCCATTTGGGTTACTTATTCTGTGAATTGCCTGTTCATATACTTTGCCCATTTTTTTATTGGCTTGTTTGCTTTTATTGATTTTCAGGACTTTGTTATATGTCCTGGATAGCACTCCTTTGTTAGTCATTGAGTTGCAAATATCTTCTTCCTGTATTTGTTTGTTTGGTTTTTAGGTTGTTGTTTTTAACTTTATTTTTGGTGTCTTTCATTTATAATAATTTCATCATCCATCTTCAGGTTTTAGAATTTTAGTATGGAAAAAAAAAGTCCTAAATCTTTTCCTTTTTGATTTACACTTTCTGAATCTTGTTTGAGGAAGATAACTACACTCACAAAGATATTTTCCTATTATTTTTTCTGAAAGTATTAGTTTTCCTTAACATTTGGATATTTAATTTCCCCTGGAATTTATTTTGAAACATTGGTGTGATTAGAAATCTAATTTCATGGAAAACCAATTGTTCTAGGCTTATTTACTGAACTATTAGAACTAGTTCTCCTATTATATTATGCTTCAGAAGTCACTAATTATTCTTGGTTTTTTGTAATAGTTTTATCATCTGATGAGATTTTGTTAAATTGAATAGCATTAAATTCACAGATTAATTGTGGAGATAGTGACTAATATTTTTACAATGTTAACTTTTTTCATCCAGGATCTCAGTTTATCTTTCCACTCTGGCATTTTGTCTTTCAGTGATGTTTGTAAAGGTTTCCACAAAGATATTACTCATCTTTAGTTATATTTATTTCTAGGTACTTTACAGCATTTGTAAGTATTCAGAACAATATTTCATTTTTAACTATATCATAATTAGTAGTTTCATGTGGAGAAAAGCACTATTCAATATTTGAATATTAATGTTTTATCTGACAACTTTTTCTGAATTCTCCTATTAGTTCTAAACATTTGTCTGCAGTTTTTTGGTTTTTTTTTTTTTTTTTTTTTTTTTTTGGCAGAACAATTATATTACCTAAAATAAGAACAGTTTTGTCTATGTCTTTCCAATGCATGTACTTCTTACTTCTTTTTCTTGTCTTATTACACTGGCTAGGACTACCAGTAGGATATCACAGCATCCTGATAGTGAGCATCCATTCTTGTCTTTCTCCTAACCAAAATAAAATGCTTCTAATCATTCACAAATGCATGATATTTGCTCAAGGCTTTTCCATCGTCCATTTTTCAGGTTTGGGAATTTTTTTTTTACTCCTAATTTGCTATGAGTTTTGTACTTTGTGATTGTTTTAAAGTTATGAATAAATGTAAAATTTTATCAATTTTTCCTACATTCTTAATATAATCACATACTTATCTCTGTTCATCAGTTAATGTGAACTACATTAATTTTTCCATGTTAAATTATTCTTATATTACTGAAGTAGACTGTTAATGTTTTTAAAAATACAATCACGGAGAATAATTTGATATTATTTTGGATTCATACAACTGTGTTTGTATGATTAATCTATATTTCTTTCTTTTACTTTTCTTTTTAAAGATTTTACCAACATTATAATTTTTCTTCCTTTTCTTTGTTCTGAAATCAAGAAGGAAAGACATGATACATTTGTTTGTTAAAGCTTTGGTGCCAGGATCTGGATTAGTACAGAGTATTATCACCTAAACCACAAGTTATCCTTTTCTAGATATTATCACATTTGTTGAATTTTTCATTTATTTCAGTAGCTATATTTTTATTACCAACATCTCAATTTTTTGTATATCTTTCTGTCCCTGTTTCAACTCTGCCTGACTTTGTTTCATAATCTGTTCCTTTTTAGTAAATGTAATCTTTTCATTTATCTCTTTAAATGTTCTCATATTAGTTTATTTCTGACTGTACCATTAAATTAATTCTTGTTCTGGTTGTTGATTTTATTAATTATTTTGTTTAGCATTAGATTTTTTTTCTTTTGGATTTTTTGGCTTTTTTGTTTTTCCTGCATAACTTTTCTGTTCTCTGTCTGCTTCTGTATCCCTTTCTCTTCTTACATTTCTTCCTGGTCTTTAGTTGTTAAGAATCACACCCAGTCAACATCTAGGTCATATTAGAATGTGTCCTTTCTCCTGTTCTATCACGATTTGAGAGAAATGACAAATCCAATCAGCAGATGGGTTGGGTCAGTTCCTTGTTGTGAGACAATGTTTTTGTCTGCACATCTACCTGGGCCCACAGAGTCCTATAAATCTATGACTTCAGACAGTGAGTCAACAATAACTTTTTCTCAACCTCATTTCAGGAGGTGGTGGGCTTACCTCAGTTTCTGGCTTCAGTCTGTAAGCTTGGTTAAACGTCCTCCATTTTGATGACATATGCTCTGAGCTTCTACTGCATGCTTCCAGAGATGGAGTCTGTCAGATCTGCCCTTTCATCCCTGATGACACTTTATATTCCTGTGCTATTTGTGATCCACAGATATGTTTATCTCATGTTGGCATCTACTTATATCATTTTGGTTATTTCTTTTTTAATTTTGTCTATAGCTGCCAAGTGTTTGAAGTAGAGGATTTTGTTAAAGCATAATTTCACTTAGCAATTTTACACAAAATTGTTAAAAAATGTTTCTTAAATTTATTTTCATCTTTCATAATGCCTGCTAAGAACTATGCATGCTATTGACCCTCACGTGGCTATATTAGATGAATGGATGGATGAATGGATGAATGAAGAAGGAAAGAATAAACTAGCAAAAATAAAAGAGAATGAAGACTATAGAATACTGACTCAAAGAGGCTTAAATGATTAGAACAGTTAATAGTCACATAATTCAAAGTTCACAAATATATAGGCTTGGGGTAAGATCCCCTGTGATTTTTTTAGCTCAGCTTTTCTCTGACCCAAAGTTTCAGGATACCTACTAGCAGCAACTAAGACAATTTGCTTCTTCAATCACGTTTAGTGAGAAAAACAGAAAATCACTTCCCACACTCCCTCAAGAGTAGAAAAGTACCCTTAGAAGCTTCCAATAACCCCCAACTGGGTCTCATTGGATAAAATCACATTACACATTCATTCCTAAACAAAAGACTAACAAGGAAGATTATCCTTACAGAAACCTGGCCCATCCTTTAAGTAGGAGTAAATTTCTTTAACTGCATAGTTGCCTCTTACTGAGAGAGAAGCTGTAGAATGGATACTGGAGACTAAACCACAATATCCACTCTCTCAGGTAATTGACTTATCTCTTTTAATGCCAGTGTGTAAATTATTTGATTTCATGTGGAAGAGAAATTATAAGTTTAAGTTAGATGCCATTATCCAGATTAGGTTAAAAACAATGTTTTAAGAAATTTGGTCTATTCATAGAATGGTAACCATGATGGGGGAACATTGATTAAAATAATTTAAATTATTTTATTCACTTCGTGTCTTTTATTTTTAAAATGCTCCTTTTTGAAGACCTTAAGCAATCCTAAAATAATTCTGTGAGGCAGGCATTATTACTACTATTCTCATTTTACAAATGAACACTGAGCTTATCAAGTAGCAATGCCAACTATTTGAGGAAGATGAGGTTATGAAAAATGTGGTGAATTAGATAATTGTTTGGCAAATATCGACTTTCTCCTTTCACCTTCATCGGAGGACTGTAAGACCCTGCTCATTTGATGTTAGGCTTGGTCATGTGACTTGATTTATCCAATGGCAGACAAGAAATGAACAGAGATTTAAAATGTTCTTGTGCAATTTGGCTTGTTCTAAACTTCTACTATCACCACAAAAATAACATGCCCAAACTGGCCCACAGGTACCAGGAACATAGATGACACTGGGAGCAGACCTGGACGAACTTGCAGATTGGTGCCAACACCAGTTGAACCTAGCCTAGTTCTGCGAAATGCCTGAAGTTTGACCAAACTCAGGTGCATGAAGAAGAGGAAATGATTGTTTTTTTAAGCCACTGACTTTTGAGGTAGTTTGTTATGCAGCATTTTGGGGGTGATAGCTAACTACACAGAAAGGAAGAAAAAACCAGATAGCGAACTAGTCATTAAAAAAGAAGTAAATAAATATTTTAATTGCTCAAGGTCACTCAGAAAATGGTAGAGCCAAATTCAAATCTAATTTCTGTGCCTCCAGATCCTTTGGCTTTTCTAAGATATGCATTGGACCGCTATAAGAATAGAAATGTTGCCGTTTTACTATTTGTTTGTGGCACTGTAATTTCAGTGAGTAATTTCTTGGCCATATTATCACATGGAGCATTATTATTCACACCATTACATAGATTTTCATCAATGAGGAGATACAGGACAGTTATGGAGTATGAGAAAAATAAATAATAAGTCACTATACACCATTTATAAAACTTTGTCTCATCACATGTCAACCACACATTTATTATAGAGCTGTTCCATCCAATATGGCAGTCGGTAATCACATATGGCTATTTAAATTTAAATTTAGTTAATTTAAAATTCAGTTCCTCAGTCACAGGAGCCACATTTCAAGTATTCAGCAGCCACATGTTGCTAGTGGCTACCATATTGGACAGCACTAATATAGAATGTTTCCATCATTACAGAAAGTTTTTTGGAAAGCACTGCTACAGAGAATATACAGAGTAACACCTCTTTTCAATTAAGTCTAGTTGACTTATTTATAGAGCTTTCAGATACTTTCAACATGCTGCACTTCACCAGGAATCCCTTGCTAAGTAAGTCTCTTTTGAATCGGGACATGTGGAGCCATACAATTCCGTCAGCAAAGCTGGCTGGTGTACAGGTAGGAAATGTGTACAGGTAGTCCTGACCTCTGGCCTCCTGATTCAGCTGGAGCTTACAGGATAAAAGAGCTTCTGTCTCCATCTGAAAGCATCTGGAAGCATGCTCAGCACTCATGCAGCTGTGCTTACCTCCAGCTTGCTGCCAAGCTCAGAAGGAACAAAATCAATTAAAGGGATAGATCACAGTGTTTACCAAGGACGAAACCCCCAAATGTGTAACAGTGGGAAGAGTGGGCTGGTGATTTAAAAACACTGGGCATTGAGTAAATTACACCTCTTGGTCCAGATCAGCCCCTAACTAGAGAAGTCTTTCATTCTCTGGATTTTGTATTCCTATCCGTAAGATAGATTGAGCACATTTCCATACTGCCAAATGGCATGATACAGAATTTCTGGGTTTATCAAGCTTTGATAATGTCCTATCCTCACCTTCAATGTCATCAGAGAGCTCTGTTCCATCTACAGGCCAACGGATAATGTCCAATTGCCCTTGGTAGAAATCTGACATTAAACACATGCTAGAATACCTCCTTAGCATAAAAACAAGTGAGACTCTATGTATAAAAGCATTGGGGCTCTTGCATCTTGAGAAAGAGCCACCCATCTCCCAATTCAGATTCTTAGCCTTAAGGGGAAAAAAGGCTAACCATTTAAAGATTGAGTGTTTAAAATATTATAGTTGCAATAGCAACTCTTAAAATGCATGAAATATAAAAACGAATAAATGCCTGGTGTGAGCAGTGTTTTACAATTTCTCTTCCAAATGAAAGAGACCCCCTGTTTCTTTTCATTTGGTAGCTTGGTTTATACTTTCATTTTTACAGTCCAGACAACCAGCAAAGTTAAATTCAAGCCTACTTTTGTTCTTTACAAAAGGGGCTTGTTTTAGAATAAAAAGGTTAATAAAAAAACAAATAAAGGAGCTTGTTTGACTTTTTCTGAAAGGTAGATTATTACCATGGAGAATGAGGTAATCACTTATTGCATAGGTATTTTACTCCACCTGAGTTTCCAACCTTAAATAAAACTACCAACACTAAAGGTATTGTTATACTTATCAATATAGAGACCATTCAATTTCAAATTGTCCTAAATTCCAAAAAAGAATTTGGGGTTAAAAATCAAACGTTAAAAAAAGAAACTATTTTTTTCTCATTAATCCATATATTTTATGTAAGAAAACAATGACACAGAAAGAATTCACTCACATCTGCCCACCATTTAATGCTTCATCAATTATAAGCACATCATTAACTGATGATTGTTAATCAGTGTTTTCTGAAGGTATTTATTTATTAATCCTAGAAATGTAATTTTCATTAAAGTATATTATATACATAAAGATATGGTTTAATTCACCACATGGCATTCAATATGGTGTGGAAAGCAATATGAGAAGACATTACTGATGCAAAGAGATACAAACATGACAGTGACATGGTCCCATCTTCAAGAAGTAGTGATCTGGTGGGTTGAAAATACAAGCTACTCACAATAGCTCTAGGTACAGTGAGATATAGGTACAAATAAAGATACAAATGAAACACAATACATTCTGACTGGTACTCAGGGAAGACTTGGCAGAGCACGGAGCCCTGCAGCACCTAGAACCACAGAAGTCCTTTGATAGGCAGAAAGTGAAGAGGAGTGCTCCAAGCCATGGGGAGGACATCTGATGACATTTTCAAGGTGAGTGAAGTTAGCCATGAGACTGGGCAGAGAGCATGTAATGGAGGTAAGAGGAGCTGGAGCTGGGGAGGCACACTGAAGGTAGAGGGCTGGAGCACTGAATGACACCTTAAGAGATTTGAACTTTACATGTAGGCCATCAGAGGTTCCCTTTGTGAGTCATCAAAGATTTGTAACCAGGGGTTTGACATACTCTTATCTGCATATTAGGAAGTTCATTCTGATAGTTCTTAAAGGATAGATACGGTTGGAATCAAAGAGACCTTTTAGGAAAATGTTTTGCTGTCAAGAGATGGTATAGACCTGATGTGGGCAGGAGGGACAGGGAGAAGACAGATACTACATTTCAAATATAGCACCACTGAAAGGGCTTCAAGACAGAAGCAAAAGTAGGTACTTCCAGCCTTGACGAATGAGAGGATGACCTACTGGAGCAAATCAGTTTTGTTTCTGTTATACTTCTTTTGAAATCTTGTTTACTTTGTGAGGGGGAATATACCTCCTAAGGATATAGTGTTAGTAAATTTAATGTATCTACATAACATATTTATGTATCATACTCCGATATTTGTTTGCCTGACCCTAACAGAAAGCATAAATTCAAAAGGAGATGAGTCTTCAGTAGTAGATATTTATCCATTCATCCATTTATGTGATCGACAAACTTCCTTGAGCATCTCTTTGTTACATAAGTTGTAGATTAAATATACATTAATAACAATTGCAAAAAAACAAGTATTTTTGATGTTTGGAAGAAGAAATTATTTCTGTAAGGAGGATCAGGAAGACATTTTTGGAGGTGCTGGGATTTGAACTGGGCCTAGGAGAATGGGAAGGATTTGGAGAGAGATGGGTTGAGAGACAAGGCAAAGGGGTAGGTAAGTCAGGTGTGTCTGAGAAACAGCAAGGAGTCTAGGTTAGCTGTTGAATAGAATTCATAAAGAGAAGTAGTCAAAGCTGAGATAGGAAAGGTTAGCTGGGAACTGATTTTTGGAGCATCTTGAAAATTAGGATTTTGTTTAGAAGACAACAGTCACTACGAAGGATTTAAGTCAGGAGCTTGACATGCTTAAAATATTACTCAAACTAATACTAGAGGTAAATTCTTACATATTCTAGAAAGTTTGTCATTTATTTTGTGTTTTAAAGCTATCATAAAATATAAGGAAGTTCCTCTCTAATTTGAGTAACTAATTAGCATATGGAGGATTAAAATGTTTGGGGTGTCATCAATCCTAGGTTCCAACTCTGCCATAGAAACATCATCATGCTGTTATGGATAAAGGGCAAATGAAAATATATTACCAAGAAATTAACTATGGTCTCTAATGCTTCTGTGAAAAGGCCAAATTCTATTTAACGAAAGAAACTTTCACAGTTCTCACTATTAATTTGTTTTCATTGATCCAGAACATTTATACTCTCTTAATTTAAAAGAAGTAAATAAAAATATCTGGTTTAGGAGCCAAGTCCTAGAATTACATAAATGATCCCGTCTAAAAATTGTTATGGCTGAGCAATAAATTCCTGAAAAATGATGCTTATATTTGTAATAGAAATGTCACTAGAGCCTTAAATATAGCAGCTCGACCTGTCTCTATTACTGTGCAGCAAAGTCAAATTTATAATGGATTTTGACTTGTACTTCCTACCATGTGTGCTGAGTTTGGTGGCAACTGGACAGCATTTTTAAAAAACTTAAAATCCTAACTTTCATTTAATTAGATGAATGTGTAAATCAGTTGTCTCCACTCACATTTTTTACATACCTGTTTTTCTCTTCTAAGACCAGATGAATTTGTTCTTGGAGTATTTTATTAGAAAATAATGGATTTCAGTAGTTGTTAAAACAGTTCTTGGAACTCTTACATCTTCCAGCTATACTTAAGTGTTGAGAGGTAAAAATGAAGAAATCTCCAAATCAAATTTTTCATTTACACAGAACTGAACTTCTGATTGTAAGGGCACTGATGGACATTCTACAGCTGTTAGGAAACCATGTGTCAACATTATTTATCAAAGTGATGTGATGGTAATTATGGTCTCTATTATGGTATGGTATGGTAAGCAAGTCAAATAGACACACATATTTAATGACTTTAGCATCCAGAACTCAAAATCCAGTTAATTGTTGCTGGAGACATGTGGAAGTAGTAGTGCAAGCTGTCTGTGCAGAATATAGTGGTAACTGTATACAGCAGTATGGATTCAAAGTTTAAAAACTTAATTTACAAATGATTTTCAGAGATTCTACCAGATGGGAGAGCAACAGAGTTACGTTTAACCCTTGAGCTGGCCGGCTATGGTAGGAACATTGCCAGCTATAAAAAATAATAATCAGAGGCCCATGAACTGCTCTTTTAAAACAGTTACATTAAAACCCAGACACCTGTAGTTTTACTGGTTGCTAAAATGGCTTGTAATCGCACATGCATGTAACAGATGTGTAACCAGAGCTGTAGTAACCGGTTTCCATTATACAAACACAGGTGAGTGGTGCACAGGAGGAGGAATGGAAAACTTAGATTTGTACACATTAAATTCTAACTTTGGAGATTCATATAAACATTTGAAAGCATTTTTTATTGAATATATATTGACCTGTCCGTCTCTCAACTGCTTTTAAATAATTGATATTTACATTTCCCAAAATGATCTGCTTAAATTTGGACAAGATAATAATGACTAATCCCCATTCCCTAAGACACATGTTCTTCAAAATGTTAGTTTTGCTGAAATAATTACTTACCAGTGCTATGTGGGAAATTTTTTAACAGACTTGAACATTTTTTTTTGTTTGTTTGTTTGGGGGAAGTTTTTTTGAGGTGTTTTTTTAAAAACAAAAAACAACGACAACAAAAAAATAGCTTAAAGGTCTTATAAAAATCAACATTAAAGAATGTTTCCAGAACTTTACTCTTTCAGAAAACATGAACCAGGACCTCATTTTTAGCATCCATTCCCTAAGACACATGCTCTTCAAAATGTTAGTTTTGCTGAGATAATTACTTACCAGTGCTATGTGGGAAATTTTTTAACAGACTTGAACATTTTTTTTTGTTTGTTTGTTCGGGGGAAGTTTTTTTGAGGTGTTTTTTTAAAAACAAAAAACAACGACAACAAAAAAATAGCTTAAAGGTCTTATAAAAATCAACATTAAAGAATGTTTCCAGAACTTTACTCTTTCAGAAAACATGAACCAGGACCTCATTTTTAGCATCCTGGAGTTTGGTTGTTATAAAATTTACAGCACAGTGTGTCGGTTCTTTGGGGACTGAGTCACACAGCTCAGGACACAGTGCACTGAGGAAGTCATGTGAACCGTTGCACAAATACATTTTTGTCAATGTTTGGTTTGAGAGCTGGGACTCAGCTGAACTTCAGGGGATTGAATTTTAATTCAAATGTTCCAAAGTTCTGGTTTACAACAACATCTGGGATGTGGAGAGTGGATCACTCATTTTGGAATTCCTTAGAAAGGAAAAATGAAATGCAGACAATTATAACATTCAACAAGAACCGTCCTTCCAGAAATCCTCATCACACCTGGGATGGAACTTTTGAGCCAATGTTTCCTTTCAGATGTCTTAGCAAAAGGAATGCAAACAGAATGAATGAGTTGGAGCAAACAGGAATCTATTTCAATCTCTCTCAATCTCTCTGAATTGAGAAGGAAAACAGGATATGTGTTCATGCTCCCATAACTCATTAGGAAAACTCATTCCAAGTCATTCCCAGGGATGATCTACTCCCCCAGAAGACCTTATCTTTCCACATTTTTTCCATTCTGAAAACATACTTTAAAAAAATTGAAAGTCATTCTTGGAATGAAAATGTAGCCTCTTGCAGACTGTGAATGAAAGACATTTTGACCTGAAGGTGCATATTGTATTTTTAAATGGTTATATGGCTGTTCATTCTGCAGCCCAGCAGCTCTCTGGACTCAAATGATTCCTCAGGCACTCAAGCACCATTGATGATGTGGAAGGTAAGGTGTAGAAAGCACCTGCTAAGTCTTCAGACTAGGGCCAAAAACAGCAAATGGAATCAACAGGGCAAAGCTGTTTGGACATATTGCAAAGTCATTTTGGATATTCCCACCGTATCTGTTAAATTTTTGTGTATGTTCTGACAACTATGCCCTTGTTCCAGGAGCTTGAAATTATTGGCTCTTTAACTTATTCTCAGAGTATAAAATGAGCACTCCTAGAAGTGTATTAATTCTTTCAGACTAGTGGTATGCCATGTACTGCGTGAGTGTTCCTCTCTCAGCTGGTGAGTCAGAGCACCAACAAATTTAGCCCGCCCATATTTTAAGGTTGTGCATACATTGTGATTCATGAGATAATATAGGGTAGTAGTCCTTAAACCTGGCTGTGCATTGGAGTGACCAGCTTTATTAAAATGCAGAAATCTTGGTTCCAGCCCCAGATTTTCACACAGTTGGTCTGAGGCCCCTCCATCTGACTATTTTCTAAAATGTAAATCCACAGATAATTTTTAATATGTTACCAGGACTATAACATACTGATGAAGAGCTAAGTGTTCACCGAGACTCTGCTCATGCACACTTGCAAAGTTAAACCTAGGAACCCATGAAAATGCAGGATAATTGAGCTCATCACAGCTAGTAGATCTAGTATGTTTAAAATGTGCAGGAATTGGGAGACAACGAAGCATAAGCAATGTAGGGCTGCCTTCTTAAGTTCCCTTGTGCCAGTGGCTCTTTTCCTGTCCCACAACTACCCAGCAGTCACGAAGACCATGATGGCAGCTGGTTCTCAGGAATGTTCCTGGGAAAGCTTTCCTTCTCATGTTCCAGAGGCAAATTTCTAACACTGCTAGCAATGACTGGGAGATAGAACTCAACAAAGTCATGGAACATGGGTATATCCAAAATAGACATAACTACTGTCAAAATAGAACCGGATAAGGCTTCTTCTCCCAAAATAATCACAAAATCAAGGTCATCCAAGTTGAAAATATTTCTTACTTGCCATTAACAGATATCCATTTCAAGTCTGTATTAAGGAGTAAAGAAACCATTAAGTACCTGACTGACTTCAAGAGTAAAAATGCAATTTATCCTTATAATGTTCTTCTTGGATAAGGTGTAAGTTTTAAGTGTTTCATGGACGATTTTATACTTCAGTTGGTACTAGTACCCAGTTATGAAGCATTTGTCCCTCATTTTGAAGTTTTGAGGAAGAGACATTTCAAAGCTTCTTAATAGTGAGTAAAGAAATCCAGGCTAGATCTACACTAGGGACCAAAAATTTCATAAAGCAAGGAAAACATTTAGCCAGTCAATATCTGATTTGTAGAGATAAACGTATACATCATTGTCTGACTTTTTTTCATCTTTTCTTCAGATACTCTGACAATTTACAAAAACATCAATTCTATAACTTCAGTAAAATCACTTAATTATGAATTTCTTAACTCATATTTTTAAAACAGAATACAGAGCAAACATCTTGAAAATCAAAGACTCCACTGCAACACAACTCCAAATTATTTTTATTTATTTTTTCTTTGTTTCCATTAAAAGACAGAGTGGAAAAGTTTTGCTTTTAAAATATGATTTTTTTTCCAATTAATACAAAATGTTTACAACAATGTCAGATTGCCTCACAATCTTTTACTTCCATGATAAAAACTTCCATTTCAGAACTGGAGTTTAATAATATTTAACTATTGTTAAATTGGAAGTATAGACTGTTGCAGTTTGTCATCCAACTCTTCTTATATGCTTATTTACTTGTTTTATTGTATTAAATATGTTTAAGAGAACATATTGTTAAAGCATCTTACTTTATTCAGATGGTATAGTGAAGAACATCTTTCTATAAATTCTGTAAAAGTAAGTAAAAATAAATAAAAGAAAAAAAGACACTCTGCTTGATTGCAACTGTGTTACCTTTGAAAATTATTCTCTGGCCTTACACCATGACCCATTCTATACGTAGCTGCTCTTTTGTTGTCGTCTCACCCTGAATTCATTTTTAAAATGCCAATTTCCATAATAATTTAATGCAGCTGTTAAGACATCCTCTTTCTTTTGATCATTGTTATTAATGATGTGCCATAACATATGCAAGGCTAGCAATCCCAGCTACTCCTCCTTACGCAGACCATTGTGCATTCTCTTCGAGATCCTGTTCTTCCAGCCTCAGCCAGGCCCAGCCCTTCACAACCTTTGAAGAGGCTTATCTGCTCACAGAAGTTCATTTCGGAGTTATTAGCCCAGCACTTAGGAACTATGTGGGCAGTTCTTCTGTGGTATACACAGTCGGAAAAGAAATTGTTGTTCACTATTCCCCAGAGAAGCAGCTTGGCCTTAATTTTAGTCTTCCACCTACTGTTGAATGGATTTACGGCAGAATCTTAATGCTAGGTGTTTTTTTTTTTTTTTTTTTTTTTTTTTTGGTAACCGTTATTCCCGCTGATGTTTTGAAATAGCTGCTCCACAAATGTGTTTTCCTTCCCCAAATCTAATGTGTCAAAATCAATTCGTAAAAACCTTAAGTTTCTAAAAGAAAAAAAAAAATGTGTTAACCATAGATAAAATGAGATAATAGATATCAGAGATAAGATAAGCAACTTTGTAAGAAAAAAATACAGTATTTGCATATAATGCCAGAAAATTAGATTTTTTTCCTACAGTGTAGTCTCTACCACCTCATTCCTCCCCATATTTTTGAGATAGGTAAAAAGCTTTGAGTTCATAATCACTTTGTGATTTTAATATTTCCTCCTGTAGATGTTCATTCAAGAGGGCTTTCTTACTTTATAAACTTTTGGGGGATTTTTTTGCTCTTTTGATACTGAAAAATATCTGTTCTTTGAACAAATCAAGTTCTTTAATAGGTCGATATAAAAAAGTATTTTATTTGGGGGAACAGAGCTGTTGCCATTGCAGTTACTTGGAAATTTACTAACATATTTATATGGTTTTCATTTGAAGGTTTCTTTCTGACTTTTAGTAAGTTATTTGGTTTAGTGCACTCAAATGATTGTTGGGAAAGATTTATTATTTGGGAAGTATTTCTCAATGAGCTGAAAGGCTATATACTCCACAGTGAATTCTGATGAGGAATATACTAAAGAATTTTAGACTCTGAAATAAGAAAGTTCTTGGAATTGTTTTTTCCGGTTAAAGCCAGTCCAAAAATTGTGTCATGTTTTAATCGAGAAGCATTTAGATAAACGACATAAGGTAAACGTCTCTGTAGCAGCCAAAACATTATCGTAGTTCTTGATTTACGAAATATTAATGTCATTTTTGTGGCAGAAAACCTTTTTGCTTTAAGCATCTCTTTAGAAAAAGAATGTCAGAAAACAGAAAACGTTAACTGTGTTGTAGAAGTGTTTTAAAAGGAGCATATCGGCCACATTGTTGAACTTCTGTTCCTGCAATAAGTCAGACCAGGACACAGAGGTAGGTTGGCAAGTCTTTGGAATCTGCAGAAGGTCACCACTGATCTTGCTCCTCTTTGGCATTCTGTATTTGACAATGACATTAACTCCAGGCAAACTACATGAAGATAAATAAGTCCATAAAGGAAAGCAGGAGTAAAGGAAAGGGAAGGAAGAAAGCTCAGATTTGCAGGAGAATGATCATCAGAAGGAGATGGTAATGACATCAGAACAGAAACCTGTAATTAAAAAACCTTCCTGTCTTTCTTCTTATTTTAATGTGGCCATTTCAATGGGTCTCATTTCCTTGACAGAGAGGGTAGGTATAATGATCAGAGGAATATCAGATGACGTAGTGGATGAGTTCTGGCTTTGATTTCCACAATTCCTCTCATAGGAAATAAGGAACAGAAACCAATGGGTTATCTATGAGAACTTTTTGCCACAGAAAAACTTGCCCTATGAATTGCTGATATTTACTAGTAAACAAAATTGTTTAAAAAGATATTTCCTACTGAAAGAGTAAACGTATGAATAAGATACTTTCAAAGTACCTTTAAATTCCTTAAAAAGAAATTGCTCTTCTGCATATTCATGCAAGTCCCACATCAACAATGCTTAGGTGTAGGAGTGACGACCCAAATGAAGTCAATCGGCAATCCCAACACTAAATACGCTAAACAGAGACAGGGATATTTTACAGTTAAGCTTAAGGGTAGCTTCCCAAAGCAGAAATAAGTTACCAGCTTCATGCACATGGTAGATCATGGCAAAACTCTAGGACTGCAACTTCAAGATTAATCCTGGGTCTGGCCATTTGCAATTTTATTCTGACACCCCTCTACCCTGTCATCCCACTCCTGAAGTCGGCACAGTTGTATCTCAGCAACGATGTTTCAAGTCTTGAACAAACACACAGACATGTATGCATAGGTGTGTGTGCATATATGTGTGTATATTTATGTGCACACATGGTGTGTGTACAAGAGTGTTTGACATGCATTTCATTTAAATGATAATGCCCCTAGCAAAGGACATTTTCTAGGGTTTCATGACTGGCTAATAGCAAATTATGGGCTTTGCCCCATTAATTCCAGGACTTTGTTAATCTCTAGGATGTGCCCTTCCTTGAGATTTTCACTAGCATTATTAACAAAAATGTAAAACACAACCTTTTCAAGCCCAAGGGCACAGATTAGTTTTATTGGAGGTACAGTTTCAAATGGGGCCCTTCCACCCTCCTGATGGCTTTCTCCAATGAAATGGCATGGATTTCTTCTTGGGAGATGAATCAATTTGTAATTATTGTTATTACATATTTTTTGCTTAAACTGTTATGAATCAACCTAGTCAGCAAAATCTTACATACCAAAGTTTCCTCTCCTCCATTTTCTTCCTTAAGTTCCAAAAGCAAAGGAATGGCATGTGAATGAAAAAAAAATATTCCATGCTGCATTTTTTTTTAATTGCTATACAGGCAAAACAGGTGCTGAAATGTGAGACCCTTTGGAGGAATTTTCTCGGTAGAACAGATCAGTGCTAACACTACCCTAAAGTGAAGTTGGCTTTAATGTGGAAAAGTAATGCCTATTGACAAAAGATCCATAGATGACTGTCCTAAAAAGACCAAAAAAAAAAAAAGCATACTGTCACTTTAAGAAAAAATAAACTAAAATATGAACTACCAAAAACCCTGCCATTTCCAGCCTGGGCTTGATTAATGATTTTTCTATCTAATAAAAGGTTCACAAACCATCTGTTTTTCTCCCTAATGCCTTGCCCAAAGGTTTTTCGTTCCTATTTCAGGCTCGGGGCCAACTGACATTCCACTCTTTTTTTTTTTCCCAGCCTTGTAAACAAACCCTTCTCTCTTTTTAATCTTCCAGTGCTGTTTCCTACCCATCGTTATGCATATTCATTGCGAGTAAACATTTTTAGTGTCTACACTTAATCTCTTCCACTGGCAATTACTGTTCTATGCTGTTTTGTAATGCAGAAGGGCCAACGCTTTCCGTTCTAATAACAGCTGGGCCGCAGATGGGGCCTGCAGTCATTGTAGAAAATAAAAATTTACAAGATGCCAGTGGAATTTATTTCAGTTTTATGGAGTCACAGGAGGAACCTTTCTGTTATCCGCCTTCAGTGAAATCTGCAGGCACAAGGCAAGCTTTTGACATTTAATCAAAGGGGGGTTCAGGTAGGGTCTGGAACAACGCAAGGAAGAAAGCAGGTGGGTCGTATTAGGCAGTGCCATGGTTAATTTATTTAGAAGCGATTGGCTTAGATGTGTGCAGCCAATATTTGACATCATGTATATATCTTGTTTAGCATCCTGCCTCTAAATTGTTACCACTGGAGAGACAGTGAGCTGTCACTGTGGACCGAACCAGGTGTTTGGTCGGGTTGCTACTTAGAGGTGCTCATGGAGATGGCACCGCACTCACCAAAGACGAAGCATTTCGTGCGGTTTGGAAAAGTTGATTCATTCTTGCTTCACAGCATCGTTCTCTGAACCACTGTAAGTGCTTCACCAGCAGAACCCCCGAGTGTGCGAATGGGCTTTTGAATACGGGCTGCAACCTTTCATTTAACAATGTGGTTTAACTGGAAATTTTCTGTTATATGACACGAGGATGTGAAAATGGATTTATTTGAAAGGCTTAGGTTTCCGACGTTCGCGGGCACGCAGATCCAGGGTAGGATTAGCGTTGTGCCGTGACACACTGAGCAGCCCGAGCGCCGCGGTGAACAGCCAACTACGGCTCCCGAAATGAAAAATCAGTTGTCACCGCACACACTGCAACCCCGTGCAAATACAATGCCGTTTCTGGAAGTATTCAGCATGGTTCTTGAACCCATCCTGCTCCATCCCCCACTCTGTACCCCTTCCTTACCCCCAAAGCTTTCCCCCAAAACCTGGAAAGGGGGTCCACGAAAGACACCCAAGGATATCCCATAATTAATTAAATAAACGAACCTGGGTTCCTAGAGTAGGTGAAACCTATGCCAAAGGTGCTTATGCTTTCACATTTGGGGCCCTCTTTTGCCACACACCTTCAGCTGGTTGCCTAGCAACCACGAGAGACCCACTGAGCATGCTCACTGAGAAGCCTAATTGCTATCACAATTTACTTTTTTTTTTTTTGAGCCCATTAACCAAAACAGGATGCTTTCCTTTTTGAAGGACAAGTAAGGTCTGCACGAATTTGAAAGGCAAGAGAATATATTTCGATTCCAAAACAATTCATTAAATGCCGATGCCAGGCATGTTTGCTGGGCCACATAACAAACATAAAAATTGGAGCAGATTGACATTAAATAAAGTATAAATTCCCATTTATTCAGATTTTTATAGACTCATTGCTTTTATTCTCTTTATCTGTTCTGATTGTGGCTTTTTTTTTTTTAAGGAAGTCATTGAGTAAAAAGGGAAAAGTGGAATTTTAGGTCAGATGGTCAAGTAGATTAAGAAATTTTATTAAAGAATTTAAACTGATTTATACATTAGACAGCATTTTTCTCTTCCATGCCCTTCCTTCCTTTCTTTGATATTATTTTTTAAATTTCCTAGTGGTTTCAAGTCTAAAGCTACAACTTAGCTCCTTCGATCTTTTCACAAAGAGCAAGAAATAATTTCGTGTACCTTAGAAAGGCAGTTTTTCCCAACTTCAAGACAAAAACACATTTTATGTTAGGTCAACCTAATCTATCCATTTATTGCAATACCATTACAGTTACTTGATTTTTTATTAACATCTGGATTAGTATAGAAAATAAAATACGTGTAGAACATTAAGTATCTATTTAACTGACCTCATTATTAAACAGAATGTCCTTTTAAATAAAATTTTATATATAGTTCAAAACTGTATTTCCAGGATTTTTCCTTTTCCAATTTTTCTAACTTATTTTGAAAAATTAATTCTTGGTCTTCTTAACTTTACGTATTTTGCATAAACTATTTTATATTTGCATGAATATAGGGATTCTAATAAGGGCATGTGCTTTTTAACCAATTCCTTACCCTGCCTCATGTCCAGTTAGTGCTATGGAACCAAATGTGATATATTTATCTGTATCAAATTGTTTTCATCCTAGGAAAGCCTGTCAGGGTAAAGCTCTCTCACCCTCCTTTAGGAACTCAGCAGATACCAGCAGGGAAGGAAGAGACAATTTAAAGTCATGAGGTGGGGGCAGTATGCTTACCTAAGCCTTAGATACACTACAACTCCCATCTCCTCCTTCAATCTCCCCCCACTCCCTCACCCCAACTTTTTATTCCTATGGCCAAGGCATTCTGGGTAGAAAATGTCGCACTGGCAGGGCTACTGGTGTCAATACCAGAAAAGTCCGAGGCTAACCCTCAATGCAGTGCTATTGTTTCCCTAAGGACAAGTTTGCGTGTGTGTGTTTTCCCCCAAAAACAGTAGTTTTTGATTATGTATGAGCTGGTAGTTTTACCATTCCCTCAGAGACAACCAGCAGAGGGAGCAAATTTTAGCACAGGGATGGTATTCCCTGATGTCCTGGCATTGGTAAGAATTCTGGGAGACAAACTGTGGAAGAAATTAATAAAATCAAACGATTTCATTTCATTATGATTAACCCTATTATGCACAGAAGCAGGTCAAGCAAGTTGGGTAATGAAGAGCTAAACACGGCTAATTGGTGTAGTCAGGAGACCTGGGGGCCAGTGCTTGTGAATACATGATAGAGCTGATAAAATGGTACTTGTTTCCTTTTTCCTTCCAAAAAACTACTAGAAAAAAATTTTTAAACACATACACATATATACACAATATGTGTGTGTATTTAATTCCATGGCTGGAAATACTTAAGTCCCATTTATATAGTTTCACATATGTTCTTTAATATGTGAATATATATGCTCCTTAGGGAAATCTTTCTTCAATTTTATTCATGTTGACAGCTCTCTTTTCTGCCTTCCCTCTCCCATCCTCTGTTCCATTGGTCTCTTGCTCTTACAAACATACAAAGGAACACGTACATACACAAACACACAAACACACACACACAGGCTGTGCATGAGTTTTAGTCCTCAACGCTTTGGAGCTACAAAAATGTTTTGAGTGAAGAGTAATTTTTCAATTTCTGTTTTATCCCGAACCTAACAGGTGACTGGCCTAAAGGGACTTTGGTCCCTGTTCCCTGCTTAATGTTCCTGGCTCACCACAGCTCTAGTTTTTCAGAATTTAAATTGAATATGAGCATTTGGGAGTAAAGTAGAGAGTGATGAGAGAGCTTTTATTTATTTATTTTTTTTTCTTAAAAGATGACAGGTAAGGGGATCTTAACCCTTGACTTGGTGTTGTCAGCACCACGCTCAGCCAGTGAGCGAACCGGCCATCCCTATGTGGGATCCGAACCCGGGGCCTTGGTGTTATCAACACCACACTCTCCCGAGTGAGCCACGGGCCGGCCCGAGAGAGCTTTTATAAACAGAAAGAACTGAAACAATTATTTGGTCTTTTTTCTTTTTTCTTTCTGTCAAAGTAGGATCAGAATTGATTGTTTCCTCTCACCTGGTCATTTTCCTATTTTACCTGCATTGATGATATCTGGACCCATGTTGTTTTTAAGTTTTCTCAGTCTTAATCTCTAGAAATCCTGTAGAGTGTCAAATTAGAATTCTATTCCAGCAAATACCTCTTTATATTTCTGTGCAGTTAATTCAATACATTCATTAGAATGTTAAGGCTCTTAAACATTTTCACTTAAGTATATAGATTTTTCTCCACACCTCCCGCTTCCATGCTTTTCCGTTTCTTCCTTTCCAACCCACTCTCCTGCTATATTTCAGATACTTATACTGTATACCACCCCTAAATAATTCTATTGGTTTTAGTTTATAAAAATCTATACAATACATTCATCTTCTCTTTTATTCTGGCTTTTGATGCAGCAAAAATGGTACACCAAATTCATATGTAGAAATCCAAAGTCTAAGGGAAAAAAGTTATAATATTCTAATATATAGTATGCTTTTTTCTTGGTTATAAAAGGAAACTATTTCCTTTTCTTGGTTCTATACAAAATAGCACAAAGGTAGCAAGTAACATTAAATGTTCAAATTTCCATGTACATGTATATATGTTTCAGACTGCATGAAGGCAAATTAAAAATTGAAAGTACCTAATAGATGCTTTTGAAGTCTCCAAGAATTGCAAAGCAGCTTTTCTTACCAAAGTGCACTTGAGATATTCCCAAGACTGTACAGAACGCTTATTCATAAAAGCAAGCAAACAAACAAAAAAACTCCAAGAAATAAGCAAATGTTTTCTTTTATTAAAAAAAGAGGAAAATGTGTGCATGCCTACTGGTTTATTACAATTGAAATTCCTTTAGGATCTGAAGTGTATGTAATAAATGTGATTGTACAGTCATCAAAAGCCACAGATAAAAGAATCTCCTACTGACTTGATGGATAACAAAGATTTTTCAAAGATTTGGATAAAAAATGTACATATTTTTTCCTACAAACATCTACATGCAAATTTCATTAAAATAGACAAAGGAGTGCTTAAACTAGAAGAGCTAGAGTCAGATGTGTTTTTTATTATGCATTTGAATGCTATAGAATTGGTTACTGGATGGGCTGGGTTTTGTTTCAGTAAAAAAAAAATCACAAAATATTTTAATAATGCATACCTAATGTTTATTTTCTTATTAGTAATTGTTATGAAACCAGAATGCTTTGCCAGCCTATCTGACTGCACCTGTTACTAGATATTTCCAAGAGACTCACACACCAATTTTGCCTGAGTGCACTGGGTGTATTTCCCGTTGTTTTGATTGTACAGTCAGAGCACAGGCAGTTTGCATTCAAAAAAGAAAGCACATTTTATTCAAAGAGGGAAAGTGATGTCCTTGGAACTTCAACCTTAATGGAATACTTTTTTAAAAGGACACACTGAT
The DNA here is from genome assembly GCF_000696425.1 of Galeopterus variegatus. Classification (NCBI taxonomy): domain Eukaryota; kingdom Metazoa; phylum Chordata; class Mammalia; order Dermoptera; family Cynocephalidae; genus Galeopterus; species Galeopterus variegatus. Next base: position 442,791 of record NW_007726672.1, read on the forward strand.
TGGAATGGGAAGAGATCCAAAGAAGTCATCCAGAGAGAGAGAAGGGTGGGTGCAGGATAGAAAAGAAAGGAAAATGGATTAGATCGCCAAATGGAGACTATAGTATCCCCAGAGACTTCTAAAAAATCTGTATGAAGTCATCACAGGCACACAGCATAATCTCTTGGGGTAAATGCAGGCTCCAGAGTGCAAAGAAAGTTTGCCCTCAAAGCTGAGTTTCTGCAGAATTAATTCTATATATTCCCTACAATCGTAAGATTTTTCAGTCCCAAATTGCTTAAATGATGATTAATTGAAGTTCCTCTGACTAATTTCAGCAGAAGTAACATTTCTAGCTGGTTGATTTGGGCATCAAAACCAACCAGTGTCTTCGGACATCTGTACTATAGAGACACCCTTATGCTAAAGCCCAACTCCAGCACTACCCTTGCAAAAATAGCACATTTCCGTTCATGCAGAACGGTGATCAGACTTTCCCAACACAACTCATACTTTTTAAAAGGCGCGTCAGAATTTTAAAGTGCATTAAATAAAGGGCATTGGCACATTAATGCAGCTCTCTTTGAGGAAAGATGCCACATAATTTCCACTGAACTGTTGCACAAACCTTCAATAAAGAAAGTTTTCAAAGAAAAAAATACATACCCATGCACACGGTCTTGATGTTGACAACAGTGTCCTTGGGAATTAAATTACTTATGTGTATATAAAACTAGGCCTTTAAAGAGCTTTGTTTTACCTACTTAAGGAGGAGCAAAAGTTCCCAGGGGACTTTTGTTTTGCTAACTTATTTTAAATATTCTATTTTTCCTCTGCTGTCTGCCTGCATACAGAACAACAAAGGATATTCTGCAGGGTGATCTTTTTTTGCAGATAGATGCTACTTTCTTCTACTTCTAAACATACATTTATAAGAAACTAATGGCTTTCTATATCAAGAACATTAGAAATGACCGTGGTGTTGGAAATAGGCTGGAAGAGTTACAGAAGAGTGTGACAGGTGGAGGAGCTCCCTCTTAGCTATGGCTCGTACCTGTTCATCTCTGGCAGCTGTGCAGATGTAGTTTCTGCTGCCAAAGATCACAGCTATGTGAACAAAGAGTACCAGCATTTCATAGAGCACCCAATTTGCAGTTCTATGTCATGGTCTTCGTGCCTGTTAAAAGTGACATTGAAAATAAAAAATGGGGTGGCACACAATACCCAACCCCAAATTAGGCAGTTTTTCAAGACTGGAAGAAACTTAACCAACAGGCTGCAAAATCATCGGCAGCAGCTGGAGAGACGTTTTCAATGGATTTTACTCCATGGTCAAGAATATCTCAAAGCTTAAATTCTCAACAAAAGGAAACTGAGAAGATTGGAAAAAAAAAAAACTTTTGATGAAGAAAAATAGTGACAAACAAACACCTTAAGAGTTTTTATAGTTCGGGTTAGAAAGAAATGTCTGTTTCAGTTTGACATCTTTTTTCTGTTTATTAAGCCTATGTCAGTCATACTTAATGTCAGGTTGGAACACATAGAAAACACAACACAACAACATAATTTTGCTCTGAGTGACATTAATAACAGTACTGGCCTTCTGGATGGTGGATCTGCTCCAGTAAAAAGATCTGGTAGCTAAGCCTGCCCAAATAGCTAAGTTGGAAGAGTTACCGAAGTTCATAGTTTAAGTAATGGATTTCACCTGTAGGCTTCCAGGCACAATCCATTTTGCCAACAAAAACCCACAAAAGTGCTCAATGGGATGTAAGTAAGCCTCCTTTCTAAATAACAGGTGGCACTATCATGCCTGGTCACTGATTTTTTTTTTTAATGGCCGATAATTTCACTAGTTTCTTGCTCTTAAAAGCTGCCTTCTCTTGACTCTTCTTTATTCCATGTCATTTGTCCACTAAAACTGATCCAGATTTTCTCTACGAAAATTGTAAACTGCCTAAAACTGGACAAACCAAGATAGGGTGAGAACAGACAAGGTCACCAGGAAAATTTACTGGGCACTAATGATTTCCAGTCCTGGTTTAAGAGGGGGAAAATGTGAAAAAAAATTTTTTCTCAGAAGAATTCAGGCATCAAAGACCGAAATTGTTACATCCCTAAAAGAGGTATCTCTGCCCCATCATTGAGGCACAAACTAAAGCAACATGGAAGAGCTTTTCTTGTCATGAAAATATGGCAATTTATAAATAAACTGAGGGTATTAATTCCTCATGTGTTGAAGTGACATGCAGAATTTGGTCAACATTGAATTCACATAATTACAAAAAAAAAATGCTGGGGGCATTTTTTAGCATGTTCTAGTGACATGGGCATATTTTGAAAAATAAAGCAGAAGACTCAAACACCACCAGAAAGAGATTCTTTTGAGCGAGCTCTTTGAGATGTCAGAGACTAAGGCTCAGTCTTCCTTCCATGAGAAAATGAATTGCACATTATCTCAAGGGACAGATTACAGATTTTATCATTCTGATAGAACAACCTAGCACAGCTTCGGCCTCCCATGTGCGTATACGTTACTATGTAGGGGGGAAATGAGATGCACAAGTCCCATTAATAATAGCAGTTGCATGCTTAATTTCATGTGCACTGCACTGAGAAATTACTTCTCGCTATCTGAAATAAGATTCAGGAAGAGCCTGGGAAATCAGGAGCTCTTCCAGCACACCTTCCCAGTCCCAATGTGAATAAGGAGCTGGTGACTCACTCATTTAGCTGACAAATACTAAGGGCATTGTTAGTGGATACCCTCAGGGTGGGTTTACCCTGAACAACTCCAAGATTAAGGATCTGCTGGCAACAAAGAAAGAAAAGTGTTGTCAAAACCTTGCAATTCTTTTTCTCAACCAAACAAGAGGAACACGATGATTTTACAGAAACTTCTAATTGTGAAATACACAGCCAATGGAAGAGCAGGTGAGACCTGCACAGGGAGTCCTGAGTTATAGACTCAGATTTAGATCTGAGTAATTAACTGACTAAGGCAAGGACCTTCTAGTATGCTGACCTCCAAGACCACCTCTTTCATTGCTGCTTTTACCCTTCTTCAACATTGTAAACCTAGTCATTCTGTAACTCGGTTTAATGATGACACAGCCTGGTATTTAATAGCTTGTGATATCTCCCCAATCTATTTTTGCAGCTTTATGATACAGAAAACAACAGACCACTTTATCAGAAGACAGAGAAAGTGTATCCCAATTCACTATTCTCCCTTACTATCTCCGCTAACAAGGGCAAGTCATTAAGTTACCAAACCTCTCTGGGCTTTGGTAACCCCAGTTATGCAAAACGTCACCTTCCTTAAAGGAAAGAGCTGGCTTACTTGATCGCATAAAGTTCTGATCTTTTGACCCCCACTATCATCGTCTGTAGACTCTATGTACTATGTGGCAGCTCCTTACTCTAGAAGCCAGCACTGAGTTTTCCCAGCTTCGTACATTTTTTCATAAGCAGTTCTGTCTACCTTTATACCTCCCATAGCTTCTCTTGTCACTCTCCCTGGAATAGACCCCTATCACAGCCTCAGTTAGATTTCTGCCTCCTCTGAACTTCCATGGCTCATTGTTCTTACCTGTCCTGTGATGCTGATGAAATGATTTTGGCATTTGTATAGCTGCTATTTTTTGTGCGCTTGCCTTATTTCCTGCTGCTGGGAGCTCCTGAGTGACAAGGATTCCATCCTACTTAAAAAGAGGCACAATGACATGGTGGCTGCTAGGGGTCAAATGTGTCCCTCTAAAGTTCACGTAGTGGGAACTTGATCTCCACTTGTAACTGTGTTAAGAAGGTGGGAAATCTAATTATGTATTTGTAAGGTGGGGCCTTTGAGAGGTGATTAGATTGTGAGGACTGTGCCCTTGTGAATGGATTGATCTATTCATGGAGTAATGGGCATGGCTCTGATGGCTTCATAAGAGCAGTATGTAAGAAGGTTAGCTCACTCTTGCTCAGCCTGTTCTCACCATGTGACACCACGATCACCAGGGGACCCTGGAGAGAATCACACCACCAGGAAGAAGGCCCTCACCAGATGTGTTCACATATATATTCAGCTTGTTGTTGTTGACTTGACCAGTTGATTCAACATGGCGAGATGCTTTGCTTATGATTCGCCATATGTTTAAGTAGTAAGTAAATGAGTGGGTTCAGGGACAAGTCCAAATGCAGGTATTACTGCTTCTTAGATGTGTGACCTTGTGCAAGTCTAACTGACCTCCGTTTTGCCAGGTTTTCTTAACTTTGAAATGGGAGAATCTTGGTTCATAGAGTTATAAATGAAGATTATGGAAGAGCAGTGCTTAAGAAGCTTGACTTTCATAAATATCAGCTAGTGCCATCATTTCATTTTTATTTTTTTTAAGTATTTTTCTTTAATGTTATCCCAGGTTCTAAATCAGAAATCAGTGTTATTAAATGACTTGCACATTTCAAACTTGCAAACAGAGCAGCATAGAGAAGGAATCAGACTCTTTAGCTGGCTAGGTCTCAATTTTTTGATCTCTAAAATAGTGCTTCTCAATTGGAAGCCAATCCCCAGACTCCCCTGCCCGCCACCCAGCGGACATTTAGCAATGTCTTGAGATATTTTTAATTGTCATGACTGGGGTTAGGGGGGCCGGTAGTACTGGCATCTAGTGGATAGCAGTCAGGGTTGCTGCTTATCATCTTAGAATGCATAGAACAGCCCCTAACAATGAAGAATTACCTGGCCCAAAATATCAATAGTGCCAACATTGAGAATCTTGCTCTAAATGAGGTGGTAGGGCCAGGTGATGAGACCAGGTAAACTTTCCCATTCCTTCCAGCTCAAAAATGTCATAAGTCTCTGATTTCCATAAGGCATTGTAAATGCCATGCTTTCAGTCTGTTCAATTAATTATTTTTATCACTCTATTTTTTAAGCTATGTTTTTCTCCTAAATGTCAAAAAAGTAATTATTTAAGATAATCTAAGTTCTCTTAGATTTTAGCCCAATTGTCACTGTTATGCCTTCTGGATTGCTTGATCCAAATGTTCCTATAAAAGCTTTTGATTCATGGTTTTAGTAAGGAAACAGGCTCAGAGCATGTGAGAGAAACCCTAAAGCAGCAGTGGCTTGAGCAAGATAAAAGATTATTTTTTGTTCACATTTGTTTCTCTCTCTTATCCCTGCTAAGAAGTGGCTCTGCTCTGGGAAGTCATTAGGACCAGCAGCTGCCGCAGGACTATGTGGGGTCAGGCCCCAGACTCCCTCTCTCTTGTTGTTTGGGCATTCTTAAGGCTTTGCCCTCATAAGCGTCACCCAAGATTGGGCACCACTGAGTCTACTCCAGCCTGTGGAACAGGGAAAGGGGAAAGGAAGAGCAGGCCCCTTCCTAGGGGCATGACCCAGATGGTACCAATATATCCCAGAGTCCAGAACTCACAGGCCACACGCTTGCCAAGAAGGCTTAGATATATAGTCTTTATTCTATATGGTCGTGTGCCAAGCCCAAAAAAAAAAGAGCTCTTACCAGACAAAAAGTAGATAATGTACTTTTTGCTACATTCTCCAACATTAGAAAGTTTGTCAAAATAGAGGTATTGAGATCATGTTCTAGACTGGCGACCTATTATATGTATGAAACTCTGATTTATATCAAAATGTGCATAGAAATGGGTTAAGACACTGGGACAGTAACTCTCCAGAGAAAGCCACTTGACTCTCCCATTTCCCATGGGTGAACGTCAGCTCACTGAAAAATCTAAGCATTTGAGGAAACTAAGATTCTCCAGGACTCATATCTCCTATGCAAAGAAGAGGCTTCCTCCTGAAAGGCCAGGTGCTGGGGAGAATGTAATAATGCACCGGTCAGCTTGTGGCCTGGCAGTGAGGCTCCCTTTCTCTAGGATGCCCAGAAGCCCTCCCCCTCCTTCTGGAAACAGGACCCTCATTTCCTCCTGGGATATGCTACTTTCTTTCTCTGCATGGTTTTTTGTACTCAAGCACAAGTCTTTGCCCCACGTAAGAGTGTTGATAAGGGAGTGGTTTTAGTGATGGATCGTAGAATCTAAGTTCAGTATCAATCCCTAGAAAGGGCTAGGATTGGGATTCCTGCGTCATATCTCTTCCTCCCATTCCCTGACTGCGACCCTGGACATCCAGCCTGTCGGCTCATTCCCAAAGCTTCATCTGCAGACTGATCTTCGCTCGCCATATCCTTAGCTATGAAACTAGCCCTAACCTCATAATTAAGCAATAAAAGTGATGGAGGCTTAAGTGACAGGTAGCTATCTTTGCCGAGATGTGGAGAGAAACCACCTAAGAAAAATCCAACACAGAAGGAAATAGATTTCCGAGAGACAGGGAGAGAGCCTGAGACTTGAAAGCATCATTCACACTCCCCGTTTCAGAAAAGTTCAGGGACTGCGCATCCCTTACACTTCCCAGTTGAGTTAGTAAAGCCTCCTTTTTTCTCAAGCTAGTTTAAATTGTATTTCTGTCACTTGCACCCAAAATATGCCTCACTAATATGATCTTCAAGAAATTCGCATTCTGGCGAAGGCAGAAAACACCCAAATTATTAAACTTCAACCAATTCCACAGAGGGCCAGCCACTTTTTTTTTTTTTTTTTTACAGTATTGAGCTAGGAAATTTACATTTCCAGAAAAAAAATGGTAGAATTTATAAACTTTTAGGAAACTAAACATTCAAGTCTGTAACACCCATTATGGATATTGTTATCATAGCCACTAATATTGGTATGTATCACTTTATAGGGGAACCTTAATATTATCAAAAAGTCTTTAAAATAAACATTTGTAATGAAATGTTCAAGGCAGCTCTCGTATTGTTTAAAAAATAATTAAATTTTAAAAAGAAAATATTTTTCTCATAGCTAATATGCATGATGGCCTTGAACCACAGGTAGCTACCGCAACGCATCTGAGGTCCTTCTGAATGCCTCATTTAAGGCTTCCACATTAGTGCCAAGGGCAGCATTCCATAGCCTTGGGAATTTGCTCAGGAATGTCTTTTTTCAGGGTGAGCCAAGACTAAGTTAGGTGTTTCAGTAAGTAGAATCAGCTAAAAACAGACAATATACTTCAAGCTTAGGATCTGGGACTACTTAAGACCTAGTTCACACTTGAAAGTGGATTTAGTGCTGTCTTCAGCTTGTTTGAAAGGAATTATGAGAGCCAATAAGAGGAGTTTTGGAACCAGTACAAATGCTAAATTTTGGGCCCACAAGCACAGAAGATTGACTTGGCTGGTGGAAAATCACCAGACCTTTCTTGCCAATTCGAAAACACTCAAGGGCAGTACCAGAACCTCTGGGCTGGCGAGATTGTCCCTGGCTGTTCCCTTGTGTTGGCTGTTCCAGAGAAGATAGTGTCATGATGGTAATGTTCAGCTGTAAACCTGCAGGCAGCCTGCTGGGCTGGACACAAGCTGGGGCCTACGTAAACATTTTTTCCTTTCCAAGCCCAAACATTGTGTTCCACAGAAGCCAATGTCTACCCCCAAAGGGTGGAACCTTGGGGTCTTCTCTAGAGTTTCACTCACCTTTTTCTCTCTATATTCAATTTATTATCACCCTCCAGCAAAGCTCCTCAGATTTGACCTCCCCCTCCTCTTTCCTCTGTCACTTCTCCAGCCACCTGCTGGGGCTGTGGCAAAATCTTCTCGGCTATATTCGCTGCCAGGACCAATTTTATGCATAGATGAAGTTAAAGGCTACCCATGAGGCCTGATTGCAAGGATGCATGAAAGTTTGTAGGAACCCAGTTCACTGTCATCCCCACCCAATGATGTCTAACATTTTCATAAATAATAATGACTCGCGTAAATGTTTACTATGTTGCCAGTACTAGTCTAAGAGCTGTACACATATTAACTCATTTAATCCTTTCCTTGCAAAATTAGAGATGAGATTTAAAGTGATGAAATGTCTGGCAGAAGTTGAACCAGCTGAAATTCATACTAAAGTGTCTATGGCTGACTACAGATCTGGTCCTTTTATAACCTTTTATAAATGTGCAGAAGAGATGAAGACAAAAGCATCTCAAGGAAAAGTTACATGCCACGGTGGGGAGAAGAGGGCTCAGAAAGGGGAGACCTGGCACATAAGCATGAGTGACTTGACAGTATGGCCCACCTCATTTAAGGCTTCTTCGTTTACCTCCACTCGTTCAATAAGCCATAAGGATTGGTTTGCGGGGGTGTTAGAATCCTCTCTTCTTGTCCCCCTCTCATACTCCTGTAATAGCTCCCCATGAACCCTAGAAAGAAATTAAATTTTCCCAAACTTCCAGCAGCCCACACACACACACACACCCCTTTAACTCCTTGCATACTGCCGCTCACATTCATCTCTCCTGTTCGTCATACCTCGCCATACAATAATCAGAACATGTTTTTGGCAGCAAACCCTATGCCTATAGAGTTCACAGAAAACAATATAAATACAATATGTAAGTATAAAATGTATAACCTTTATATATAAGGCAAATATTAACTTAATATTATACTACTGTCTTCAGGATGCTTTATGGGGATTAATTACATGATGTCTGCACAGCAGTTTGAGAACCTCCAGGAAAGGTGCTGTATAAATACAAGGTATGATTATTTTTAGGAGCTTCTACTGCTGACATTCAGCATAGCATGAAAGAATGAAAAATTATCTCCATGTTCCCCGTCGTGGTAACGACTTCAGCTTGGGGTGTAGAAAATCCATTTATAGAAAGTGCTAAAATTAAAAAATTCATTCCTTACATGAGCTCATCTGTGTAGCTCAATCTATGGAAGAAGAGACCTTTCTGACCTTTCTAACCACGAACTTTTTTTTTTTATACATGATGACTCTGTACGCCAAAGTAACAGATTTAGAAATTTAAAATCTTGTTTGTGAAATACCCAAGCCCCTGGCTCCAGTTCGACTCCTTACCTCCAAGAGAGAATATATTTTTGGATAAATGTTACCTGTCCCATTCCTGAAGTTCTCCAGAGGGAGAGAGTTCCTGATCAACTTCAGCCACCCTACCACTGGGATTCCTGGTACCTTACTTAAACTCCTACCCTGGAAATGTCCCAGGTTTTCCCCTATTTATTTTCAGTGAACCCAGAGTTCAGCCAGTCCGAGGTTTTTGATGTAGTTAATATGTAGCCTTCCTGTTATAACCCTTGAAGTTTCCTGATAGTTCCGTCACTCTTTTCAACTTTGGAAACAGATGATTCTGTTCTGAGAACCACTTCTCCCAAATGCCATTCTTCAATTTCACTGCCTCCACATATATTATTGTAAACCTACAATCTCCTGGAACGAAAGCTCCATGAGGGCAGGGAATTTTTTCTGTCCTCTTTACTGCTGGATGCCCTTTTTGTAGAACAGTGCCTGGAACAGAGCACACACTCTTATTCATGCACATTGATCCAAGTTGTTAACGATGATTAACTGAAGCATTAGAGCACTTAGCACTTTAGCATGGAACAAGGGAGGCCTGTTGAGATGTTGACGTTGGCCAATTTACATGTCCCTGAACTGTGCCATTTCCATCTTAATATCTGGACCCTGGGAATAGTGCCCAGAGGCCATGCAATGGTGCCTCTTGATCCAGTCCTTAAACCTGGGTTGTTTTCAATTCCCTCATTTTTTAAAAATTCTAAATAATTTGCCAAAATTTAAAAATTGGAAAATTTTACTTAACATGTGAATTTCTACCTTCTGAAAAATCAGAAGACCTGGCAATCAGGAGACCCCATTCCCACACAGCAACAGTGGCCTGGAGCTAAGCAGCAGCCTACTCCTTGAATTGGGATTTCTGTTTTCCGTTGGCTCCCATCCCCACCAGGTCTGATGCATTCATATGCTCAACCCACCTGCCGCAAACGGATGGGGGCAAGTGGCCTGTGGGGGATAAAACAGTCAAACGATGAACTGATATGTTCACTTCTCAGCCAGATATGGTACCATTTGTATGTATCCATCATCAAGTCATTTAATCCTCACAACAGCCCTGTAAACTACATACCTTCATCACCATTATCACTGTAGGGACCCCATGGGCACCTGAACAGGGACACACCCTAGCAATATGGCGCCCTTCCGGGTTCTTCTCCGCAGTAAACAAGCCCACCTGCGCCAAACCTCAGCCAGTCACAGGTCAAGGCTCACCTCCTGCCCAGCCCGGTCCAATCAGCTACCGCCCCATCCACCCAGAACGCAGCTCCCTATAAATGTACACACAGTCCTTGAATAAAGCGGAACCTCCTTGGCGAACTGTTAGCCCGGGTCTCGCGTGTTTCCTTCGTCCGTGCGTCCCTACAATCACCATCATCATCATCAAACTTTTTGGCATGTCTCATGATATGCAGAGATGATAAGTTCAATCTCCTATAGGGAAGAACCATCTTAGAACTAGTCTTCTGGTTTCCTCTGCAGTGAACAGTTTCTTATGCCAAGATCTGCAAACTAGGCAGGAGGGTCAAATCTGCTCTCCCTGCCCTCCTTTTCTTACTGGACATAACCACGCCCATTCATTAACATTGCCTACTTCTGAGTTGCAGCTGCTTTTGTGTTATAATGGTAGAGTAGTTGTGCTATAGACCATAAAGCCCAAAATATTTGCTATCTAGATCTTTACAGAAAAAGTTTACCAAACCCTGATCTACACCCTTGTATACTTGAGTACTTGAAAGGATCCTTAAAATGCCACTTGGTATCTCCTGCCCCCACTCCCTGCCCCAGGCAGGATTAAAGTGTAAACCGCACCACACTGATCATTATCCAACTAATTCAGAAGCGAACTGTCATCAGTAACTTTACCTTGGCAGAGTGTGATCATGTTGTAATTCTAGTAGTTCTACAAGGAACTGACTATTTTTTATAGAATTAAAAAGATAGAATTAAATTTAAAAACTTAGACTAGGATGCAGGATTTATTCTAGGTAATCTCATCTAAATTGGGACACAGAAAAATAAACAGAAACATAAAGATATATGCATAGTGTGTGTGTATGTGTATACATTACATGAATACATAAATTAGACTAAATAAATCTAAATGAGCAGAAAAAAATTGGCAGAGAAATACTGGGATCAAGCAAATCCTCCTCATGGCTGGGAATGCCTTTTAGCAGTGTGTGTGCATCTGTGTATGTGTGTGTAAATCCATCTTGGTATAAATGTGGAATAACAAATACAAGGTATATGGGTTGCCACAGACAAATCCCTGTGCACAACTCATGTCTGTAATGGGCATTGCTAAACTGACTTCTGCTCTTTTGCCTTCAGAATCCTACTTAACACAGTGCTCCAGAAAGCCATGCAAATTGAGCAGAGCTGGCCCACTAGATGAAGCCTTTGACATCTTTTAAGAAAAGAGACTAGTTATCAATGGAAGGCAAGAAATTTTGGTTCTCATCTCAACCTTAGTTTTAGAAACTAAGTCACTTACACTATTTGTATCTCAGGTTTTTCCTATATAAAGTAGAGCTAATTATATTTTCATCCCTTGTCAGGGTGTGGGTAAAATGAGAACAAGGAGTTAATGAGCTCCTGATAACTTAAACATGCTGAACAATTGCAAAGTATTATTTTTGTGGTGTAGGCACTTAATGAACATAAGAATACGATAAATAAAATAGAAGCTACAAAATGAAGGCTATCCTGAAATAAAGAGCATAGCTCCATGTTTCTCAGAATTAATTCCTTTTGTAGATTTGAACCATAAAAATTTTCTACTTGAAAAATTAGAAGTGACTACTTGGATTTAAGAAAATGATACAGGTAGGGCAATGGAGGAAGATTATGTTATTGATGTGGTTGAATTTAATCTCCTTGAAATTCATTCGACAAACATTTATAGAATATCTTCCACTGGGAAGATACAGTATTAGTTGCTTTTGAAAATATGCTGATGTATGAAGAGGAGTTGGTTGTCCCCTAAATCCTTTTTTAAATAAAGTGATTGGTATAATGATGTGAGTTTGGAATAGTGCTTAGGTGCTGGCTGCAGATTGTAATACGGAGGATTAAACACACAAAGACTTATTTTTCTCTTGTAACTAAAAATCTGAGTCAAAAATTGTTGATGTTAGTTCAGCAACTGGTTCAGGATATCAGGGCCAAAAACCCTCCAACTCTCCTTGTCTTTCTCTCATGGTTCCAAAGTAGTTGCTGGAGCTCCAGCCAACACATTAAAATCTCAGGCAGGAAGAGAAAAGAAAGGGAAGCAAAAAAAAGCTCTACCCAATGACTTCTACTTACTTTTTACTGGATCCCCATCTGCAAGGTAGGCTGGGAAATGTGGCTTTCTGGTGTTTTTTTTTTTATCTGGACTCATTGCTATCCAACAGTATTCTTAATTGAGGAGCAAGGAGAGAATGGATATTCAGTGGTAATTAGCAATCTCCACCACTTGTATTAATTAACTTAAATAAAATACAGTGTTAATTGTCATAGGAAATTGATCTTTCTTTCAAAAAACCACACTCTAATAGGGGAAATAAGATAATATACACAACTTAGAATATATCAGAATAGAAAGCTACTCATCATCTAGATAACTTACAAACTATCCAAAGAATGCAAAATTGTAATTTTATATATATGTATATATAAATACATACACATACACATATATACATATATACATATATATATATATAAATACATATATACATACACATCAAAATGTCCCCACGCTTTTTATTAGGTAGAGCCATGATGGCTAATTTTTATTTCATTCTTTTGGATGTTTTCTATTTCCAAATGTCCTGTGATGAATATGTGCTGAACTAGACCACTAGGCATCATAAAGGAGAGATGGCATGAGTTGGTTTCCACATCTATTATTTCATTTTATCATTACAACTGCAACTTCAGAAAAATGTGAGGACATAATTAAACATAATGAACATTTTTTTTTCCTTTTTGTCTTTTTTCGTGTCCGGCAACGGATCGCAACCCTCAGTGTTGCGCCCGTACTGGACCAGGACCGGCAATGGGATCGCAACCCTCGGTGTCGCGCACGCACCTCGTTCAGCCAGTGAGCGGGAACCGGTCTGTATGTGGGATCCGAACCCTCGGCGGGAGCACTGCCGCGCTTCCCAAGCGGCGCACTGTAGCAGTGCGCCACCGGGCCAGCCCCATAATGAACATTTTAATCATGAACTCAGGTTCTGGAGAATAGGTGAGAGAACCTAATGCCTAAACTGGTCACTGAGCTCAACCATGATGATAATTCTCTACACCCGAAATATATAGAATCATAGAATGTTATGTGGGCTGTGAAAAGCAATGACAATCTGGGCTGTCATTTCTGCTTCTGAATCCAACTCATTTCCCATTTTCTAAAGAAAGCCATTAATGGAAGAATGCCATAAAATGATTAACAGCAAAATAAGGTGGGGGTCTGGCACAGTGTACCATCTGAGCCTTGCTCTTCCAAAAATCAGGGCATTGGCACCTTCCCAGTGTCTCCCAACATCTGTTCTAAATGCTCTGCTTTATGTAACAACTTCTAATACGACAGTCTAACCTGTGAAAATTATAGTCATCCCTCAGTATCCCTGGGGGATTGGTTCAGGACCCCCTGTGGGTACCAAAATCCACCCATGCTCAAGTCCTGATATAAAATGAACTAGTATTTGCATATAACCTAACACATCTTCCTGTATACTTTAAGTCACCTCTAGATTACTTATAGTATCTAATATGATGTAAATGCTATATAAATAGTTGTTATACTGTAGTTCTTGTTTGTATTACTTTTTGTTGTAATGTTATCCTTTATTGATTTCTTTTCAAATATTTTCAACCCACAGTTGATTAAATCCACTGATGCAGAACCTGCAGATACGAAGAGCCAACTATACTAATTTCTATTAATTCACATGATAGTAAATCAAGGTTCTCCTAGGCCTGCTGATAATTTAAAAATACATGAGGAACAGCAAGAATAAGGTTGGGGGCAAAGTCCAGCCAAGAATCCTCTTCTAAAGTGTCTTACCTTCCTTAAATTACTTGGGTAATTATACCAGTGGCTGGAGAGAACTCCTTTTTTGTGGAGATATAACCCAAACAGCCACCTTCTAAGGAAGTGTTCAGACAGAAGAGTAATTTCTATTTCTTTTCATGGTGAGGTTATCTTTATCCTTTGAATTTTCTTGTTCTTTATGTGTTCTTGCCTAGCCAGCTACAAACGTGGTCCTCCTGATCATCAGCAGAGTGTCAGATGCCCACTCCCCATCCTTCTGCCCTCCCTATCAGCTCCCTCATGCAGGTGATCACTGTGGCCACTCATTACCAAGATGTTAATTCCAATGGCAGTCGGTAAATATTTTTTGAGCACCCACTATATTCCAAGGACGGTTATAAGTACTAGGAATACAGCAATGAAAAGGTAAACAAAGGTTCTGCCCAAGGGGAGCTTCTGTGTGTTGGGATGATAAACAACTAAGCAGATAAAGTGAATTATTACAGGAACTGTTAAGTTTTACAAAGATAAAATAGTCACTGGGGTTAGGCATACAGCTTTGGGTAGGATGACAGAGGAAAGCCTCTCTAGACCTTCGTCCAGAGAGCTGTGTGTTGAGGAAAAGGCAGCTACCCAAATATCTGAGGGGAAGGACCAGCAATGCAATGGTCTTGGGGCAGGTCCAAGTTTGGATTGCCTGGGGTTCAAGTTTGAATGAGATAAGTGAAGGAATGAGCCTCCTTTGATTTGAGCCAAAGTGAATAGAGGCCCATACACATTGTTATCAGGTGGATAGAAGTAGATGGATTTCACTGTATGATTTGGAGACAGAGTTGAGAGAACTTGCTGATGGATAGGACAGTTGAAAGGCTTTATGCAGCCAGAGTGACATAATGTGATTTACACCTCAGAATCCACTTTTTGGGATTCTAAAAATCCCAAAGGACTGCAGGAAAGCAGGAGGGAGCCGGGAGACAGAAGGCGGTCCAGTAATCTGGACAGCAGGCTACAGGGCTTGGGCCAGCAAAGTGGCCCTGGAGGTGGGAGAAGGGGCAGGTCTGAAATATATTCTGACTCTACAGGCTGCAAGACCTATGAGTGGTTGTGATGTGGGAAGTGAGGAGGAAAGAGTATCAAAGATAATTTCTGAGGTTGGAACCTGAGCATTTGATTAGTTGGCAGCAACATTTAGTCAAATAAATTTTGGGGTGGGAGATGAATTTGCAGCATGGATTAATATTACTATGTGGGATATATTTATCAGATACTCATATGGAGGCATCCACTGTCAGTTGGCTGCATGAGCACAGAGGAGAGGCTGGATAGGAGATATAAGAGCCCAACCCACTGTCAGAGCTTACTGAATGGAGGGTATCTTAATTGTGTTTTACAAAGGGTATCTTTTCCTTGTTACTATTCATCTAGGTTATCTGATAGACTATGGTACTTGGACTTGGCACCGGTAAACCTTCATTTGAATTTTCAGAAAAGGTTTGGGCCACACCTGATGATCTGGAAGAACTGTTGTTTTAAAAAATATGCAAGTGAGATAACTGGGGATGGGAGACTGAGAATCAAAGGGATTACTGTTGGGTAATATTATTATTATCATCATCTGTATAAATGAAGAATATTATCATTAGCAAGGTGAATACTGGGAAAATCAGCAAGATAAAACATAATACATGTAAAAGATTCTAAATAATAATATTTAATATTATCCAAGGAGAAAATTTTGTATTAACTTTCAGGGGGCTTTTACAAGTAAATAGCAACTATCATGTATAAGTTTAAGCTCTAACAGTATTGAATTTTATTTTACAGAAATGAAATTCTATCCAAATTCTGCATCCTTTCCAAGTTTTAATCTTTCTACTGATATGATATGGAGCTGCAGTGGGAATGTGCTACCTATAAAAATACTGATGGCAAAAAAAGAAACCTGCTACACAGAAAAGTTATGATTCTTGAGGGCTCTTGGGGTCTATTATCAAGGGCAGGCATAGGTAAACTATGACCCTTAAGTCCCGTCTAGCCTGCCACCTGTTTTTGTAAAAAAAGTTTTACTGGAAAACAGCTATGTTCATTCATTTATGTATTTCTATGTCTGTTTTCATGCTTTTATTATTACAGTGAGAATCCAGCAGCATAGTTGAGTGGGTGTAATAAATACTGCATGGCTCACAAAGCCTAAAATATTTCCTATCTGACCTTTTCCAGAAAAAGTTTGCCCATCCCTTGATCTAAGGTAAAGAGCTCAAGGGATATGGCGGACTCTTAAGCAAAGTAGATCAAAGCAGGAAAATTTGAAAATTGAATTAGCCCTAGTTTATATATAGCAGATTGCTATGTGTCTTTCTAAAGACAGGAAAAGCAGACATTTATCTGCAACTCTCTTGTCCTGCTGTCCCATGCAGCCACTCTCCTACTGAGCCGCGATCAAGAAGGAGCTGTAATAACTCCACATCCTCCAGAGACAGAACATTGGCAATGGGAAAAGAAAAATCCAGAGTTGTCCTGGGACATGCAGACTCATTGGAGAAGGAAAGAGGGCTCTTAGCAGAGAACTGCCTCTCAGTCATCTCAAACCGGTTCTACCTCACCACTCCCACTCCACACCCACATGGCCTTAGCCCGGAAAAGCCAAAGAATAGTCCAATTGCTCAAGGTCTCTGCTTAAACCAAGTTCCAGGTTTTGACAATGATAACAGGTTTCTGTTGTTATTACAATGAAACCTATTAACAAGAACCCTCTAAGGATAAATTTAGCGCAAATGACTTTCTGTGAACTATTAGGTCTTTCTTCAACCCTCAACCCTTCATATATTGAACAAAGATAGTTACCTCTAAACTCAACTTCCTAGCATGCCTCACTCCCAGTCCCCAGGATGAGAAGTCCCAGGACGACTGTAACATGTACCCGGAAGGCAGGCAATGAACTGACTCTGTTCACCACCCACCCAATTTGAAGGAAGTTTTCCAGAGATCACCTTGCATTGAGGACACGCTGAAGTGCCATGGAAAGAAGAACAACAGTGTTTTTTATTTTAA
Organism: Galeopterus variegatus; assembly: GCF_000696425.1. Classification (NCBI taxonomy): domain Eukaryota; kingdom Metazoa; phylum Chordata; class Mammalia; order Dermoptera; family Cynocephalidae; genus Galeopterus; species Galeopterus variegatus. The sequence continues at coordinate 459,784 of NW_007726672.1, forward strand.
GGAATCCACAAGAGCATCCAGAGAGGAATCAGTAAGGCTGCCTTGCCTGTTTCATCATTTAAAACACATGCTGAGTTTGCTTTCAGCCTTTTGGTGGTGTTTCAGCTGATTTCCCATCTTCACATTCCGGGGCTCTCTCCATGATTTCTGTAAAGTAGTTCAGCATTGCAGACATTTCTTTATCAGAAATATCTACGTGTTGGACCTCACATTCATGGGTTGGTAAATTCATTGTATTTTCTAATATATCCTCTTCCTTGGGAATGGATGGATGCCACACTGGTGTACTGCTGGTGGCTGCCTGTAGCTGGGACAGGGGAGTCGGGCAGAGAGCCTTCAGTTCCTGACATACCAGGACCATGACCTCCACCTTCCTCAGAATATCATCCCATAATTTAATGTATCCTGTTGGCTTACGAAGATGTGGAATAGTGCACATTCCGCATTTTCATCTCTTTCTGGCAGCCGGCCAGTAAGGGGATCCAAACCCTTGACCTTAGTGTTATCAGCACCACATTCTACCAAGTGAGCTAACCAGCCAGCCCTACGTTTTCATTTCTACTCTGAATCCAACCAGTGGAGAAAAGCAGTTATGAATTAATCCATTTTTCTAACAAACATTTATTCGTTGCCTACAGGATAGTGGTTAATATCCAAGCTAGATAATGGTTTATGCTATGACAGTACTTCAAAAAGTTTGTGGAAAAATAAAATTAAGTTAATACAAATCTTTCCATGAACTTTTTGAAGACCCCTCATATTTGACTATTATTTTCTTCATCTGCTAAACCAGTGATGAAAATCTTTAACTATATAAGAAACTGCCAAACTGTTTCCCAAAGTGATTGCTTCATTTTACATAACCGTGAGCAGTGTATGAGAGCTCCATTTCCTCCACATCCTTGCCAACACTTGATATGGTGAATTTTTTTCATTGCAGCATTCTAATAGCTGTGTAGTGCTAGCTCATCACAGTTTTCATGTGCATTTCGCAATGACTAATAATGTTGAGCTTCTTTTCATGTGCTTATTTGCCACCTGTATATCTTCTTTGGTGGTGTCTTTTTAAATATTTTGTAAAAGACTTTTTAGGTTGTGCTAAAGAGTTAGGATTTTATTCCATTTGCAGTAGGAAACCATGGATAGATTTTGAGCAGTGGAGTAACATAAGATCTCTGATCTAGAAAGATTACCTTCATGACAGCAAAGTAGGCATGAGAGTAGGGGTTGGGAGGCTTGTACAGTGTGGATGAGGGATTATGAGAGCTAGGAGATAGCAGAGACAACAGAGATATCTGGGGAGGGTAGAGACTGTGCAGAGAGAGGGGTTGAGTCTGAAGGTGTTTGCAGGTAGGATCAGGACTTGGTGACTAATTGACTCACCAGTTGATGGGGAGTGAAGGAGAAGGAGGGGTTGGGAGGTCTCTATGGAGGCTTGGTTGGTGGTAAGCAGTCATCTCCAGTGAATTTAGGACAGGGGTTAATCACATTGTCAGTGCTGACCCCCAGACTGTGATTGAGTCGAAACAGGGGCATGTGAAGAGGGATGCTAAGACAGGTTAATCTCCTGGCATTGGAAAAATAAAAAGTAAGTAACCTTTTTTAGCCACAGCTGAATGTACTACTCTCCTCTCACCACCTGCTAATCTCATGACTCATCATCCCCCTCCCGTCCTGGCTGAGCTAAGAGTCCCTCCTCTGAGTCCAGAGACACTCAGGCAGGGATCCTCTCTCCCTCTAGCTAATACTTTATATTGAAATCATTTGTTCCCCACACTAGGCAGTGAGCATTCAAGGTCAAGGACAAGGTGTTATTCATCTACTATCAATGTCTGGCAAAGTACCCAGCAATGGGCAGGTGCTCCATACAGTATCCGTAAATTGACAGAAGAGATGCATGGTAAGGGAGCCATGCAATGGGATGGCAGCAAACTTTCCGGTTTTAACTCATACCCTATGGATGGGCTTTGCAGTAGCCCATCATTTGGGGGAAGTTTTGAGGAAATGGTGTAAGGTTGAAGAGATAAGGAACTTTTTTTGCTTTCCTCCAGGTGGGCCCTCTGCACTTGCTCTTTCCCTAGGAGCAAACCAGAGGCTGCCTCTGCATGTGGAGCTGGGTGACAATCCTCCTCTGTCCTGCTCTACACCAAGGACTAGGGGTGTTTCCACTGCCTGTAGCCAGCCCCAGGTGGCAGGAGAGGTGTCTGGTACTCCCAGCACCACCTGCCATGCAGCCTCAGGTCTTCCTCTCTCTCAGCACAGCTCTTGGTCTTTTAGCAGTTCATTCAGAGGCAGTGAGGAGACACTGTGGGCCCTGGCTGCCTCGCTAGTATTTCTGTTTCCTCGGGCTGGCATTCGGTGATCAGCACCATCCTGTTCTTTGGGAGGTGATCTTTTGTTGGAGAGCTCCCCAGTGTCTGTTGTTATGTATGAGACTGACTTTTGTTCCAGACTGGTGGGCTGAGGAGACAAGACTGCACTAAGTGATACAACATGAACAGAATGCTTGTAACATTTTCCAATCTTTTTTCCCCCTTCTTTAAAGAGCTTCCAGAAAGCTCCCTCCTCTTGTTTCTTTCCCGTATATTCTCATCCATCTATGAAATCTCAGGAGCTCTGCCTTGATTTTGGGATTGCGGTCCCTAGGGAACTGTCAAGGAAGTGGCCACCACCCTTCTTCATCCACCCCCCCACCTCCTACAGGCTCCCTGTTTTCTTCCAAACTTTTCGCCTGGATCTCATCTAATGATTTAAAATGTGTATTCTGTTTTACTCCTCCATGTCACTTCTCCCACATAGACTAATCAGAGATGGATGGCATGCTTAATGACATCAGGAGGAATTGTTCAGTTCGGAAAACACATCTCTGTTTTTCTGGGAAGAGAAAGTCAAAAATTTAGCAGCTAAAAAACATGGATGAGTGGGTGCATCATTTCCAGTAATTACGGCACCGCAGCCTTGCTCCCTAATTAAGCCAACAACTAGTACTCTATTTGGGGCCCTAATTTCTTTCCTTTCTCATGTTGTCAAAAAAAAAAGTCCTCCAACAGTTCCTTTTGAACTGAAAATTATTTCTTTAGTCTCAAGCCAAAGAAAAATTTATTTTGGAAAGTTTGAATCAAATTTTCTGAGTTACTCATGAAGGAAAGGTCATGAAAATGCAATATTTCTGACTTTGGTTTCAAAAAAAAAAAAAGTTCTCCAGCTTTTGGAATTCCCTTCATTCAAAAATCACTTTTAAAAAAAAATAATAAACCTGAACTTTTTATGCCCTGGATTCCCATAACAAAATAGTTATAAGCTGTACTTGGAAGAATGATGCTTAAAATGTTAAAGTACACAGTAAACACTGGTTATGTATCAGTTAATCCGCTATACTAGTTCGTCATCTTTTAGCACTCCATATTATTGGTGAGGAGTACAGATAATATAAATAGTAGTCAACTCCACAGTAATGTATATCTATCACTGGGCAGTCTTACATTCCGGAAATGTATAATTCTTCAAATGAGTATGGAGCCACGGTATACAATTGAACTCTGTGATGTATTTCATTGTTTCCAAAATTTCCTACATTAAGAATAAATTAATAAATCTTATTTAGAAGTTGGCTCATGCCATGTTGTTAAAGTGTCCCCTTGCTCTCTGAGCTTCCCTAAACTACTCCATTGCATGATGGAAATGCGCAGAAGATACAAATTATGAACCAAATATATGCTTTAGCAGTCTAGCTATATTTGTAATTTCACATTTCCTTAGATTATAGGAAGTAATTAAGTGCTTTCACTTAAAAGGCCCCCTGGGGGCTGCATGGGATCCAGAAGTAAATTGTGAATAGAGTCATCAAATGACATTATTAGATTGTTTAATTCTAACAAAAATGACTTAAAATATGAACCGCTGAAGGTAACTCACGATGAGAAAAATCCACATATAGAAAATCAAGAATAGGTTTGCATGGCTCTGTATCTGTATAAATCAAAATGTCTTAATAACTTGAGCTTGACTTTAAAAGCTGGCACAGACACCTCTGGTGGGGGAGTGCACAGCCCAGGTAAAAAAGGCTTAGGATTGGGACTGTTCATTCCTAGGGATATTGTATGGAATCAGCTCAGAGATTGTGAAGAGGCAGTTGGTCTCAGTTCTGGACAACTGACACCTTGCAGAAATACAGGCCCCCTGCTGCCAGATCAATTTTTCCAGACAACTAAAAATCTGGAATTTTTTGTGACTGCTTCCAATTTTTAAATGTTGGTAGCTGACAAGAATTTTTTTGAATAGTGGGTAGACCAAACAAAACACAACTAGGTACCAGATGTGGTTCAAGGGCCAACAGTTGGCAATGCCCAGTTTATATAATTCTTTGTAACTAAATATAGCTGACGTTCCCAAATACATCAAGTATTATTTTAAATGTGTTTTTATGAAAGCTTCATTTTTTTCTAGTCTCAATCAAAAGTTGTTTGTGTTTCTCTTGTTGTTGCACTCTCAGGTATAATTCAAAGTTTTTAATTTGTGAGTTTGGATTCTCCATTCTTTGTTATATTCTTTGCGCAGTTTGGGAGAGTGCTTCTTACTGTTTTACTACATAGTCTTCCACTTCTAAGAACAACAAAAAATAATTTTTCACTTATTTTTCCTGGCTTTAAGGAGGAAAAAGCCCTCCTCATTTTCTTTTCTAACAGTGATGAGCATTATCACTGATGCCAATAGAACCATGAAGAGAAACAGGGGTTAAATTAAATGTCTTTTGATCCTTAGTTTTTTCATGGAAAGAGAGGTGAATTCTGAAAAGTGGTTAAACTCTTTTAAAAAATACAAAAAGAATGCTGTTGTTGGTTCAACACCAGGCGCTTTGGTGAAGTGATAAGATTTTTAAAAAGCAAAGCTTTTCACCAGGTGTATGACACCATTTCACATAGCTATTTGGGTTTAAATGGAATGAAACTGGGAAAAGAATGCATTTTGCATTTGTAATTCACTTAAATAGCTGCAACACATGAATTGGTCTGCTGGTAGTTCCCCATATGTTCTTTTAGTTATTTCAACATTTTTCCACAACCACTAAAAATGATTACTTTTCTATGAGGTTTAACCTCTTATTCTTAAATCCAATAGTTAAGCTTTGTTGCTTTGGAATATGTAATTACTACTATCGCAGTAATGATAAACAATATTCTGAAAATTATTCATTCAGTGCTTGTCATTGACAAATAATATTCATTGTGTACCTGGGGATATAGCTCTCTTCCATGGCAGTGCCCCAAATCTTAAATACCATACGAATCTTCATTTAAGACTGGGAAAGGCAACTTCCCCTTTCTAGGAAATACACGGATTCTGAAGTGATGATGTGGCCCCCCTACATCATCAAACTACAAGGGAAAAAATGAGTATATATTATTCCTAAGGAGAATCAGTTTTATTTTTTTATTTCATTTACTTCTGGTTTTGTTTGAAAAACTCAACTATTGATGCCATGGAGAGGATGTCCAAATTATTTCCTGAATATTAAAATTTTCAGTTGTTATATTTACATATCTTATACAGTCTCATCAAACAGTCAGGTTCTTGGACCTGCCTTCTTAGAATCTATGAAAACAAATGACTTCAGTTCATCAGGGAGTGCACAGGCCAGAGCTAATATTTGGGCTCCATGCTTTAGAAGTGGATCCCATTGGGAAGACAGTATATAAACTTCTGATTTTCCCAATCACCAGATTCAACACCTTGGGGTCAGATTTGAATCTTCTCTTCTTTGCCTCCTACATTTAATCAGTGGCCAAACCTGCTAAATCTGCTTCCACAGTATTTGAGGCATTTATCTCTTGCCTGCCTTCACTGGCATTTCTACCACACTAGTTCAGAATCCCAATCACCAGATGAGGGTGGAATCTAGGGGCATAAGGTCACTTGACATGTCTGGATACCTATGTACGAAGCCTGAATCCAACCTCAAGTAATGTCTACGTGATGGGTAGTGGAGTCACTGTCGAGGAATCTCCAGGCCCAGAGTGAGGATGAAGTTCCAAAGGATCCTAGCATACTTTTGAATGAGTCAGCCTTAATAAATGTCTGATGGAGAAATGTCATTTCTCCTGGGACCTGTCCTACATGACGTTGTCCTCTAAGAGGATCCAGGGTAGGATGAGTGACTTCCATCTGAAGTCACTGGGGAAAAGGAATGATATGTCAGGTCAATTGAAGGGAGCACCAAGGGCAGGGGCTTTTGCCCCGCTTGTTTCATATCTACCTGTAGTGTATCTACCTCAAAACTAACCTGTAGACCCAGCATGGATGGAGCCTGGAAGTTCCTGAAATTTCCCAAAGGAGTTGAAAAGTGTGGAATGCCCAGTGACCAGCCATGATAAGATGAAGAGAGACATTGCAGTGGAGAGTGGGGTGACTGCCCAACCAGAGACCCAAAATGTCAGAGACACAATGGGTCTGTAGCACCAGCGAGAGCCAAGGAAAGGCCATGTGAGCCAGAAAGGGCTGAGATCTGCTAAACCACAGGTCAAATCAACTGCCAATTCCATCCACCACAGAAGCCGGCAGAAGGACAAAAAGACATCACTCCAAAGACCAAGTGAGCTGGAATACCCTGACACCTCTCCCTACCAGGAGGCTGAGTGAGTGATACACTTCTCCAGTAGACTCCATTGCCATTTTGAAGAGGAATTGAGGACAGGGCAGATATAATAATATTATTGAGAGGTAATACTTTTTGAGAACTAAAATGCCAGGTCCCATTCGAGGTACTTTACTGATGGCAATTCATCTCCCAACAAACTTTGAGGGATTTTATTATATTATATACTGTTATTCTCATTTCACATATGTGGAAACTGAAGCACAGAAAAAATGAATAATTTGCCTGAGATCACACAGCTACTGAGTGGCAGAACTGGGATTCAAAATAGGCAGTCTGGCTCTAAAAGCCCTCATTCATAGCCATTCTGCTACAGTGTCTTCTTTAAAAAATAAGAAATCTCTGCCACATGGAAACTAACAAGATGGCACAGGAAATAAAGCCTTAGTACAAATTCTAGTAACCAGGAACTGGAATAATCCTACCCTTCTCCAGTAGACCTGCCCACAATTTTGAAGAGCAGTTGGGAAGGAAGAGAGGAATAGACAATGATGATCACAATCGTGATCAACATATCAAACTCCTTCTACTTGCCAGGGATTCTTCTAAGCACTTAAGATGTATTAATTCACTTATTCCTCATTACAGCCCTGTGATGTAGGCCAGTGCTCCCCAATAGAACTTTATGATGTAAATGTTCTATTCTATGCTCTCTAATCCAGTAGCCACTAGCCACATGTGGCTATTGAGTACTTGAAATGTGGCTAGTGCAACTGAAGAACTGAATTGTTACCCTCATTTAATTTTAATTACTATGAGTTTAAATTTAAATAGCCATATGTGGCTAGTGGCTACCGAATTGGATGGCACAGAGATAGATTTTTACTTCCAGTTTAACACATGAGGAAACTAAGGCACAGACAGGCTACGTGCCTGGTCCAAGGTCACAGAGCTACTCAGTGGCAAAGCCAGGGTTTAAACCCAGACAGTCTGGCTCTGAAGCACACGTTTTTAACTCAACATTTCCAAGAGAGATCCTAAGCAATCATCCCAGAACACTGAGCATTACTACAGTACTGTTTAAATTATGGAATTGAACATTTAGTTTCTTTTATCCCCCAACAGTTGGGGGCTTATGAGGAAAGCCAGATCGTGACTGACAAAATAAAGACACTACATTTTCTCTTTAGGGTTTCTGCACTGCACTGTCTGCTGTCCAAGCAATATGATGTGTTTCACCCAGAGTGGCTGAGGCAGTCTCATTTGGCCTCGTTGCTCTTGTGCACCCGCATCCAGAGGGCTGCCAAATTATTGTTACCCTAAAAGGTCTGAACCTGGAAGGGTTCTGCTCAGTGTTCAGTGCCTGGAGCAGCCAAGCCTGTCTTATCAAGGCTGCCAGGGATGGCGGCTCACAGGTGTGAGGATCGGGGGTCAAACTGAAGGGGTGGCGGTAAGGGGTCATTGCCAGAAGTAATGCCTGAGTAATCAGAGTGCCAGGAAACTATAAAGAAGAGCACAAAGCCTAGAGAGAGATGCAAATCTGAGTAGTCAAATTGGAAGAATTTTCTTAAGCCAGGAACACATTTTAAAATTGGCAGAACACTCAAAACAGATACCCCAACCACAAAACTAAAGCCTGTCTGACCCCCACTGACATCTTAACTGACCTTAAGCAAAAGCTTACCTCTCCGTGGTTTAATGTCATCTGTAACCCAGTGACAATAATATCTGTTCCCTCATTTTAAAGTCAGTGATGTGTTTGCAAAGTGCTCTTAGCTACCCATGAAGGAAAAATTACTAAAACATAATGAGAAATGTTTTCATTGGGATTAAGCACACTACTTATGCTTTCTTAGATGCTTTAATTCACAAACAAAAAAGAATTTAATTTGCCCTGTTTTTCTCTGAATTCAACTCCCTTGTGTCTCACTCTGAGTTCAGGAAAGTGAAGCCAACAGGTCGGTTTCTATGGGTTCCATCTTGAAAAATGGTTTTCGGTGGGAATCAAATCAGGGATCTTTGTCTGAAGGAAGAGTTGGGCTTGAAATAAAGCTGTTTTCTCATTGGAATAAAAGATCATATTAAATTTTTGAGAAAGGAAAATAATAAGGATATCTTGAAAACTAAGGACGTTTTAAGTTTGTTTCATCAAAGCAAAAGCATTTCCATCCACTGACGTACCTCTATAGAACTATAGATGGTTAAAGATTTATTCTGAGGAACAAAATCCTGGGGAAAATTGTGTGCCAAGGGGGAGAATTTTGCAATTTAAAATGTGTGTGTGTGTGTGTGTGTGTGTGTGCGGGTGTGTGTGACATTTGTAAAATTTCACAAAATGTTTCCGTTTTGCCAGGCGGTGTTCACAAAGCCAAACCTTGGAGCTCTGCACAGCACCTAGGCCAAAAGCAATCAACAGCCCGAGCCCACACAACAGTACATCTGAAAATATGCCAGCTCCCTTCACATCACGCAATCAAGGGCATGAAAACCGCAATGCTGAATTGCACAACTCCTAGGACACAAGAGAAAAACAAATTTTCGAAAGAAGGAAATTATTTAAAGGGCCAGTTATTGACAGATTGAGAGATAAGCTTCAATTTCTTTCAATATAAAATATAGGCACACTATTTTCTGAACTTGTATCAATACAGTTATCAGGCACCTTAAGGAAGTCAAAATTTGCTTTTTTATCCTACCTTCATCAGCCTGTAGGAACGCTGGCATGAGTCCTGGTCATCTACGTACTGAGGAACGTCCTAGAGTAGCCGTCAGCAAACTTTTCCTATAAGAAGCCAGAAAAAAATATTTTAGACCTTGTGAGTGTATTAGTCCATTTTCTGTTGCTTATAATAGAATACCTGAAACTGGGTAATTTATAAAGAAATGAAATTTATTTCTTACAGTTTAGAAACTAAGTGCAAGGTCCAGGGGGCACATCTGGTGACAGCCTTCTTCTTGGTGGCGTCTCTGTACAGTCCCAAGGTCGCACGGGGAATCACATGGCGAGAATGGCAACAGCATTTTCATAGGCTCTCCTTATAAAGGCACCAGTCCACATCCACAATAACCCATTAAACCATTAACCCATTACTCCATGGATGGAGTAATTCATGTATGAGAACACAGTCCTCACAATTCAATTATCTCTTAAAGTCTCCACCTTTCAATACTGCCACATGGGGAATCAAGTTCCCGTGTGAGCTTTGGAGGGGACAAACGACACAGACCATAGAAGTGAGCCATGCAGTCTCTGTTGCACCTACCCAACTCCGATGCTCTACGATATGTGCAGAAAGAGAACAGATGTTGCAATAAAACTTTATTTACAAAAACACGTGGTGGGCTTTAGTTTGTCAGTCTCTGAGAAAATCTGATAAGAGGAAAAGTATATACTTATATACAAAATTAAGAATAAGATTTATTGGGCCGGCCCAGTGGCGCACTGTAGCAGTGCGCCACTTGGGAGCGCGGCAGCGCTCCCGCTGAGGGTTCGGATCCCACATACAGACCGGTTCCCGCTCACTGGCTGAGCGAGGTGTGGGTGCAACACCGAGGGTTGCGATCCTGTTGCCGGACACGAAAAAAAAAAAAAAAAAAAAAAAAAAAGAATAAGATTTATTGATATTTAGGGGAAAATGTAATTAGTTTGAATTCTATGAAATTCTAATTTAGTGTAAATTAATCTAAGAAAATTCTATCTAATATTTTAATATGAGAACCAGAATGTAAGTAGATAAAATTATAAATCCCTAACTTTTGTTTCACTATCCAGCTTGCATGTTCCTTTGCAAAGGAGACTACCATAAGCAAACTTAGTCACTCTCTTCTCCTTTCCCCCACGAACATTTGTTTATAGATCCGTATTCCCTTCTCTGAAGTCCTATAGCCTAATATTGTGCCTAAAACTTAGTAGCTTGACAACTGAATAAGTGACAACGTGCCTGTTTCATTCTTTCACTCAAAAAATAATCAAAATTGGAATCCTAAAATATAGCAGAAAAATAGCTTCAAAGTTTAGAAGGAAAAAGATTTAGGTTCTCTATTTCTATTCCTAATAATTCAATTAAGCCATTTATAGACATTCAAGGACTCAGAAAATGTGCCAATTGCAAAGCATTTCTAAAATCTTTTTCAAGAATATGTGCCAGAAAAATTAAAAACAAATCTAAGGAGGAAGAAAGATATGAGAGTCCAGAAGCAATGATAAGTTAATTGTACACAAAACTTTCAATTAGATCAAAATAATTATTTTTAATGATTCTTTTAAGCTTAGTCCAATTATTAAAACCTAATTTCTTGTAAAATAGAGGCAATATATCAGAAAAAATCAATCGCGAGGTTGAAATAAAATTTCCGCCTATGTCAACACAAAGAAGATAGGAAAATAAGGAAAAGAAAAAGTTTCACAGTCTTGTCTTATTAGCATGTTTAAACATGTTATTAAACATGTTATTTAAGCATAGGTCCTAGATGAATAGTAGCAGTATGCATGCCCTTGAAACCCCTAAACAAAAACAAACAATAAAGAAAACTCAATCTCTCCAAGAAAGGGTAAAAACTAATTTACTTAAAAATAGGAAACCAAATAAAGATGTCAGAATGAAACCAAATATTTCTATTTTCCTAGTAAACAACAACAGATATATTTCCCAATTTAAAGACAGAGAATTTCAGATTAGCTTTTTCTTTAAGCAAAATCCAGGTATATCTGTTTCCAAGAGATATGTGTAGAACAAAATGATTTAGAAAGATAAAATATAAAGTAATGGACAAATATATAGTAGGCAAATGCTAATAATAGAAAGCAGGAATAGCAACATTATAGTTAGTCAAGGTGAGAAGGATTAAATAAGACAAAGATGGTATAATCCATAAAGAAGATATAAACTCAGTGCATTTAACTTTCAACTGTCAAACCACATTTTTGAAAAATCTGTTTGAAATTCAAAAAGCAATTGACAAATTTAATATCATAATGCAAAATTTTAATACTCTTCCCTCAGTATCAGTAGAATCATGTCACCAAAATGAGGATTTGAACAGCACAATTAACATGCTTGATTTAATAAATATATGGAGAACTTCGTAACAAACGAAGCAGAATAAACATTCTTTTCAAGTACCCCTGGAACATTTATAAAATTGATGATATATTAGACCAAAAAATATTCTCAAAAGACTTTTTAATAGTAGAAATCATGCAAATCATGTTCTATAGCTACAATGCAATAAAACTAAACATTAACCCCAAAAATGGCCAAATCAACTGTATCCACTAGAAATAGAAAAACATCTCTTAAGCTAGTTTTGTATTTTTAAAAGATTCATAATCAATATTATAGAATATTTGTAAAGTAATAGTATCAAGAATGCTACACATCAAAATTTAGGGGCATTTGGGATTTTGTGGAAAGCAAGAAAGCAAAAAAGGATTGAAAATAAGTGAACTAAGCACACATTCTAAAAGCTGGATAAGAACAAATAAGTCTCCCAATCACAAAATAAATAAAATAAGAAAGATAATACCAGATGTGGGCATAGAGATAGAGATAGATAGATATACAAGATAGAAAAGAAAATAATTAGTTTACTTGGTTTATAAAAACAAGGGATTATTAGTTGAAGAGAGATTAATCTGTGGCAAATATAACCAAGAAAAAATTAAAATATAAATAACATTAGGAATGCTAAGGGCATCTTAGGTATAAAAATTTTAAAACTTAAGAGAACACTGTATAAGATTTATGCAAATATACTTGAAAATGTAGATGAAATGGGTCATTTTCTAAGACAATGCAAATGTTCAAAATTTAGCCAAGAAAAGTTTTTTAAAAAACTGAAAATGTAGGGCCGGCCTGGTGACGCACTGCTACAGTGCGCCGCTTGAGCGCGCGGCGGCGCTCCCGCCGAGGGTTTGGATCCCACATACAGACCGGCCGCTCACTGGCTGAGCGAGGTGTGGGGGCAACACCGAGGGTTGTGATCCCGTTGCCGGTCCCGGTCCGGTACGGGCGCGACACTGAGGGTTGCGATCCGTTGCTGGTCACAAAAAAAAAA
>NW_007726672.1:472529-508677 GCF_000696425.1 Galeopterus variegatus
GGGGCGGACCCAGCACCGAGGGTTGTGATCCCGTTGCCGGTCCCGGTCCGGTACGGGCGCGACACTGAGGGTTGCGATCCGTTGCTGGTCACAAAAAAAAAAAGACAAAAAGGAAAAAAAAAAACTGAAAATGTAGTCAAAGATCAGTCCTCTCCCGGTCCGGTACGGGCGCGACACTGAGGGTTGCGATCCGTTGCTGGTCACAAAAAAAAAAGACAAAAAGGAAAAAAAAAAACTGAAAATGTAGTCAAAGATCAGTCCTTTTCTTATTGTGACTTATACTGATCCTTCAAAAACAGATAATTTCTTTTAAGATATTTCACAGCAATATATATATATATATATATATGTATATATATATATGTACATATATATATACACATATATATATGTGTACATATATATATATACATATATATATATATATATATATATATATTCTGCTGACTAGCCACACTGCACAGAGGCAGTATCAAATGATCTCCCACTATGTTATGAGCCCTAGGTTTCATCTTCCTATTTGCAGTGGGAGGTCTAACAGGAATTGTACTGGCCAACTCATCACTAGATATTGTACTGCACCACACGTACTACGTAGTAGCACATTTCCAGTATGTACTATCTATGGGGGCAGTGTTTGCCATCATAGGTGTTTTCGTCCAGCAATTCCCTTTATTTTCAGGCTACACTCTTAATGCCAGTCGAGCTAAAATTCATTTCACAGTCGTATTCGTGGGTGTACACTTGACATTCTTCCCACAACATTTCCTAGGCCTGTCAGGAATACCACGATGATACTCCGACTACCCTGATGCGTATACCATATGAAATACAGTATCATCCATAGGATCATTCATCTCCTTAATGACAGTTATACTCATGGTCTTCATGACACGAGAAGCCTTTGCCTCAAAATGAGAGGTTTCAACAGTAGCACTCCCCACCACGAATCTAGAATGACTACACGGCTGCCCTCCTGCCCCCCACACATTCGAAGAACCAGCATATGTAAAACCTAATGAGAAAGGAAGGAATTGAACTCCCTAAGAATGGTTTCAAGACAATCCCATAACCTCTATGACTTCCCCACAAGTGAGATATTAGTAAAAACACGACATAACTTTGTCAAAGCTAACTTATAGGCTTAAATCCTTTATATCTTTATGGCACACCCACTGCAACTAGGACTTCAAGACGCCACTTCCCCCATTGTAGAAGAACTATTGTATTTCCACAACACTCTCATAATTGTGTTCCTAATCAGCTCCTTAGTCCTCTACACCATCTCCCTAATATTGACCACAAAACTCACTCACACAAGCACTATAGACGCCCAAGAAGCAGAAACCGTATGAGCAATTCTACCTACCATTATCCTAATCTCAATTGCCCTCCCGTCACTACGACTCCTCTACATAACAGATGAAATCAACAATCCTCTCCTAACCATCAAGACCATGGGCCACCAATGAAACTGAAGCTACAAGTACACAGATTATGCAGACCTAAACTTCGACTCATACATAATTCCCACTCCCAACCTGAAACCAGGAGAACTCTGACTTCTAGATGTAGATAACCAAACAGTACTCCCAATAGAAATCCCAACTCGCATGCTAATCTCATTCGAAGACGTGCTGCACTCATGAACCGTACCCTCACTAGGCCTGAAAACAGACACAGTCCCAGGACGTTTAAACCAAACGACCCTAACAGCCACACGACCAGTCCTATTCTACGGACAATGCTCAGAAATCTACGGCTCAAACCACAGCTTTATGCCCATTGTACTTGAACTTGTCCCACTCAAGTACTTTGAGAACTGATTGACCTCAACACTATAAGCTCATTGAGAAGCTAAAAAGCGTTAACTGTTTAAATTAAAGAATGGAAGTATCAGCCTTCCCACAATAAAATGCTACAACTGGATACCTCAACATGATTCACTACTATTATGTCCATAATCCTAACACTTTTCATCATACTTCAACTAAAATTCTCAAAGTTCGCCTACCCCCCTGGTCCCGTAGAAAAAACTGCTAAGGTATCAAAACACACAAATCTCTGAGAAAAAAAAATGAAGGAAAATCTATTTACCTCTTTCACCACCCCACACTAATGGGAATACCCATTGTAACCCTCATTATCCTCCTATCCAACGCAATATACCCCTCCCCTCTCGCCTCATCAACAATTGCTTAACCTCTCTGCAAATATGACTGGTTCAACTCATTCTAAAACAACTGATAGCAATTCACAACACCAAGGGAAAAACACGCTCCTTAATACTAACCTCACTGATCCTATTTATTGGTTCAACAAATCTACTAGGTCTACTAACCCACTCATTTACACCAACCTCCCAGCTATCCCTAAACCTAGGCATGGCAATCCCCCTGTGAGCTGGAGCAGTAATCCTGGGTCTCCACCACAAAACAAAAGAATCCCTAGCCCACTTTCTACCCCAAGGTACATCCACCCCCCTTATCCCAATACTCGTAATCATCGAAACCATCGAAACCATCAGCCTCTTCATCCAACCCGTAGCCCAGGCCGTACGGTTAACAGCCAACCTCACAGCTGGCCATCTACTTATGCACCTCATTGGAAGTGCCACGCTAGTGCTAACAGCCCTAAGCCCCTAACAGCCTCAATCACCTTCACTCTCCTTATTCTACTCACCACTCTCAAACTTGCTGTAGCTCTAATTCAAGCCTATGTATTTACCCTCCTAGTAAGCCTCTACCTACATGACAACGCCTAATGACTCACCAGGCCCACACCTGCCACATAGTAAACCCCAGCCCCTGGCCACTCACAGGAGCCCTATCCACCCTACTCATAGCATCTGGCCTAACAATATGATTCCACTTTAATTCTAATATTCTACTAGCCCTAGGACTGCTAACTAATCTACTAACCATATACCAATGATGACAAGATGTAGTGCGAGAGAGTACCTTCCAGGGCCACCATACAACTGTTGTCCAAACGGGACTGCGATATGGAATAATCCTATTTATCGTATCCGAAATTTTCTTCTTCGCCAGGTTCTTCTGAGCCTTTTATCACTCAAGCCTAGCCCCAACCCCTGATCTAGGAGGCTACTGACACCAGCAGGCATTGACCCCCCTCAACCCTATAGAAGTCCTGCTACTCAATACATTAGTCCTGTTAGCCTCTGGAGTGTCCATTACGTAGGCCCACCACAGCCTCATGGAAGGAAACCGCAAACACATACTCCAAGCCCTCTTCATCACAACCTCCCTGGGCATTTACTTTACACTCCTCCAAATCTCAGAGTACCTTGAAACATCTTTTACCATTTCTGACAGTGTATACAGATCAACATTCTTCATAGCAACGGGCTTCCATGGCCTCCATGTAATGATTGGATCCTCTTTCCTCATTATCTGCCTTCTACACCAACTAAAATTTCACTTCACGTCCAAACACCATTTTGGCTTTGAAGCCACAGCCTGATATTGACACTTCGTAGATGTAATCTGACTATTCCTATACATCTCCATTTATTGATAATGATCCTATTCTTTCAGTATTAGCTAGTACAATTGACTTCCAATCAATCAGATCTGGTCACAGCCCAGAAAAGAATAATCAAACTAGCATTGACCCTCTTAACTAACATAACATTAGCACTCCTACTCATCACCATTGCCTTCTGACTCCCCCAACTATACACCTATGCAGAAAAATCAAGCCCATATGAGTGTGGATTTGACCCAGTAGGATCCGCCCGCCTACCATTTTCCATAAAATTTTTCCTAGTAGCCCTCACGTTCCTACTATTCAACTTAGAAATTACCTTACTTCTGCCCCTCCCATGGGCCACCCAAACAAACAACCTCAAACTAATACCATAGCACTTGCCCTAATCCTTACACTAGCACTAGGCCTAGCCTAGGAATGAACCCAAAAAGGCCTAGAATGAGCTGAATATAGTAGTTAGTTTAACTAAAACAACTGGTTTCGACCCATTAAATTGCGACACTTCGTAACTACTAAAATGCCTCCAATTTATATCAACATCATTCTGGTGTACGCCATGTCTATTGTAGGACTACTAACATATCAATCCCACTTTATTTCCTCTTTACTATGCCTAGAAGGCATAATATTATCCCTATTTATCCTGACCACCCTCCTATCCCTAAACCTACACTTCACCCTATCTCATGCCCTCCCCATCATCCTTCCAGTCTTCGCACCCTGTGAAACCGCTGTAGGCTTGGCACTTCTAGTCTCAGCCCTACTTCACTCTAGCACGATAGTCATAGCAGGAATCTTTCTACTAATCCAGTTTCACCCCCTAATAGAAAACAATAAGACAATCCAAACACTGACACTATGCCTAGGTGCCATCACCACACTATTCACGGCAATCTGTGCCTTAACACAGAATGATATTTAAAAAATTATCACATTCTCCACTTCAAGCCACCTAGGCTTAATAATAGTAACAATTGGCATCAACCAACCACATCTAGCGTTCCTCCACATCTGTATACATGCACTTTTTAAAGCCATGCTATTTACATGCTCCAGCTCTACTATCCATAACCTAAACAACGAACAAGACATCCGGAAAATAGGAGGCCTCCACAAAACTATACCCCTCACATCAACCTCCCTAACCATCAGAAGCCTCGCTCTCGTAAGCATACCATTCCTAACAGGCTTCTACTCCAAAGACCTAATCATTGAAGCCATAAACACATCATATACCAACAACTGAGCCCTCACGGTCACACTGATTGCCACCACCCTTACAGCTGCCTACAGCACCCGAATTATTTTCCTTGCACTACTAGGGTAACCCCGCTTCCCAACCCTAATAAACATCAATGAAAACAACCCCAACCTAACAAACCCAATCAAACGTCTAACAATCAGCAGCATCTTCTCTGGTTTCATCATCTCCAACAGCATCACCCCAATAAATATCCCCCAAATGACCATGCCCCCCTACCTTAAACTTTCCACCCTTCTCGTCACCATTCTAGGTTTCACCGTAGCACTAGAACTATGCCTAAACTCACTTAACCCAACCCCCAAACTACCCTCACCCATACACAACTTTTCTACCCTCCTAGGATTTTTCCCAACCATTGCCCACAGCGCAGTACCTGACCTCGACCTAACCATAAGCCAAAGCACAGCATCCCAGACACTGGACCTAGCCTCACTATAAAAAACAACCCCCCAAAATATTGCCCACATCCAAGTATTAGCCGCAACAGTCACCTCCAACCAAAGAGGCCTAATCAGGGGCCGGCCCGGTGGCGCACTGCTATAGTGCGCCGCTTGGGAAGCGCAGTGGCACTCCCGCCGAGGGTTCGGATCCCACATACAGACCGGTTCCCGCTCACTGGCTGAGCGAGGTGCAGGAGCAGCACCTCGATCCCGTTGCGATCCCGTTGCCGGTCCCCGGTCCGGTACAGGGGCGACACTGAGGGTTGCGATCCGTTGCCGGACACGGAAAAAAAAAAAAAAAAAAAAAAAAAAAAACAAAGAGGCCTAATCAAACTTTACTTCCTCTCCCTCCTCATTACAATCCTGACAACACTATTAATTATTTAACCACCCTGAGTAATCTCAATAACAATAACAACACTCATAAACAAAGACCATCCAGCTACCACCACAAATCAACACCCGTAGCTATATAACACAGTCAAACCCATGGAATCCTCATGACAAAAAAAGAAAAAAAGAATTTAAAATAATAAGGAAAACCTAAGAGAGAGAGCAGACAACATCAAGCACTCTAATATCTGAATTATCGGTATTCCTGAAGGGCACAGGAAAGGAAAAGTTATTGAAAACCTACTCAAGGAAATAGTAACAGGAAACTTCCCAGGTGTAGAGTTAGATACAGACCTTCAGATCCAGGAAGCTCAAAGGTCCCCAAACAGATTCAACCCAAAAAGATCCTCCCCCAGACATATTATAGTTAAATTTGCAAAGCTCAAAGACAAAGAGAGAATTCTACAAGCAGCAAGAGAAAAGCATCAGGTCACTTATACGGGAACCCTCATCAAACTAACAGCAGACTTCTCAACTGAAACCCTACAGGCCAGAAGAAAGTGGAATGACATATTCAAAATATTAAAAGAAAAAAACTGCCAGGTAAGAATTCTTTACCCAGCAAGGTTCTCCTTCAGAAACAAGGGAGAAATAGTGTATTTCCCAGAAAACAAAAGTTGTGGGAGTTCACCACCACGCAACTAGCCCTGTAAGAAATTTTCAAGGAAGTCTTTCATCTGAAATCTGAATAATGGTAACCACCATCACGAATACACAAGAAAGAGCAAAGCCCACAGTTAAAACAAAAATGCCAGCAAGAAACAGAAAAAATCTAAATCATTCCACCTTAAATTCCCAACTCACATTGAAGAAGAGAAATAAAAGGGGGAATAATGATCAAAAGATATTTAAACCACCTAAACAATTAGCGATTAAACAACACTTCTCAATAACTATTCTGAATGTGAATGGACTAAACTCCCCGTTCAAAAGACACAGACTGACTGGATGAAAAAGATAGACCCAAGTATATGCTGTCTTCAAGAGACCCGCCTCACCTGTAAAGACACTCATAGACTAAAAGTGAAGGGATGGAAAAAGATATACTATGCAAATGGAAGCCAAAATGAGCAGGAGTAGCTATTCTTATATCAGGCAAAATAGACTTCAAACCAAAAAACATTTTAAAAGACAAGGAAAGCCATTATATAATGATAAAGGGAACTATCCAGCTAGAAGACATAGCGATCATAAACATGTATGCACCCAATACCAGAGCACCCAGATATATCAAGCAAGCACTCTTAGACCTAAAGAAGGAGATAGGGCCTAATACGTTAATAGTGGGTGATCTGAACACCCCTCTCAGTATGGGACAGGACTTCCAGGCAACAAGTCAACAAAGAGACACAGAATTTAATCTACACCCTAGACCAACTGAACTTGGCAGTTATATACAGAACATTTTACCCAGCAGCTAAAGAATACACTTTCTTCTCATCAGCTCATGGTACATTCTCCAGGATAGACCACATATTAGGCCACGAATCTAGTCTCAGCAAATTTTAGTGAACTGAACACCCCTCTCTCAGTATGGGACAGAACTTCCAGGCAACAAGTCAACAAAGAGACACAGAATTTAATCTACACCCTAGACCAACTGAACTTGGCAGTTATATACAGAACATTTTACCCAGCAGCTAAAGAATACACTTTCTTCTCTTCAGCTCACGGTACATTCTCCAGGATAGAACACATATTAGGTCACAAATCTAATCTCAGCAAATTTTTAAAAATTGAAATCATTCCAACAATCTTTTCAGACCACAATGGACTAAAAGTGGAGATAAACAATAAGCAATCACTGGAAGATATACAAATACATGGAAAATAAATAACAGGCTCCTGAATGACCTATGGGTCCAAGAAGAAATTAAACAGGAAATCAAAAACTTTCTAGAAACTGATGAAAATAAAGATACATCACACCAAAACTTGTGGGATATTGAAAAAGCAGTACTAAGAGGGAAATTTATTGCAGTAAATGCTTATATCAAAAAAATGGAAAGACTCCAAATAAACAACCTAATGCTACACCTCAAAGAACTTGAAAAACAACAACAATCCAAACCTACAGGCAGTAGACAGAGAGAAATAATTAAGATCAGAGCAGAACTAAATGAAACAGAGATCCAAAAAACAATAGAAAAGAATAACAAAACTAAAAGTTGGTTTTTCGAGAAGATAAACAAAATAGACTCACCATTAGCTAAATTAACAAAAAAAGGAAGAGAGAAGACCCAAATAACAAAAATCAGAAATGAAAAGGAAGACATTACAACTGACACCACAGCAATACAAAGAATCATTAGAGACTATTATAAACAACTGTATGAGAACAAATTTGAAAATCTGGAAGATAAGGATAAGTTTCTAGACACATATAAATTACCAAGACTGAACCAAGAAGAGACAGAAAACCTGAACAGACCAATAACAAGCAAGGGGATTGAAGCGGTAATTAGCAATATGCCAACAAAAGAAAGTCCAGGTCCGGATGGCTTTATAGCTAAATTCTACCAAACTTTTAAAGAGGAGTTAATACCAATTCTCATGAAACTATCCCAAACAATGGAAACAGACTCTACTCTCCCAAACTCATTTTATGAGGCCAACATAACTCTGATACCAAAACCAGATAAAGACACAACAAAAAAAGAAAATTATGGGCCAATATCCTTAATGAACTTAGATGCTAAAATCCTCAACAAAATATTAGCAATTAGAATACAGCAACATATTAAAAAAAAATAGACACTATGATCAAGTGGGATTCATCCCAGGGATGCAAGGATGGTTCAACATATGAAAGTCAATAAATGTGATACATCACATCAACAAGCTCAAGGACAAAGACCATAAGATTATCTCAATAGATGCTGAAAAAGCATTTGAGAAAATTCAACATTCCTTCATGATAAAGACTCTCAACAAACTAGGTACAGAAGGAAAATATCTTAACACAATAAAAGCCATTTATGACAAGCTCACTGCCGGTATTACTCTGAATGGGGAAAAGTTGAAGGCCTTCCCCTTAAGGACAGGAACAAGACAAGGACGTCCACTCTCACCACTTCTATTCAACATAGTGCTGGAGGTACTAGCTAGAGCAATCAGGCCAGAGAAGGAAATAAATGGAATCCAGATTGAAAAGATGAAGTCAAACTTTCCCTATTTGCAGATGACATGATAGTGTACATAGAAAAACCTAAAGTCCCTATCAAAAAACTCCTAGAGCTGGTTAATAACTTCAGTAACATTGCAGGATAAAATGCCCCCAAATCAGTAGCATTTATACACTTAAATAATGAATTAACAGAAAGAATAATAAAGTAAGCCCATTTACAATTGCCACCAAAAAATGTGATACCTAGGGATCAATTTAACCAAGGAGGCGAAAGACCCCTACAATGAGAATTACAAACCACTTCTGAAAGAAATTAAAGAGGACACAAAAAGATGGAAAGATATTCCATGGATTGGAGGGATAAACATTGTGAAAATGTCCACAATATGCAAAGCATTCTACAGATTCTATGCAATCCCCATCAAAATACCAATGACATAAATTTAAAAACAAAAAACCAATGACGGTCTTCATAGAAATAGAAAAAACAATCTTAACATTCATGTAGAACAACAAAATACCCCAAATAGCCAAAGCAATCCTCAGCAAAAAGAAATAAAGCTGGAGGTATTATACTGTCTGACTTCAAATTGTACTACAAAGCTATAGTAAGCAAAACAGCATGGTACTGGCATAAAAACAGACACTTGGACCAATGGAACAGAATAGAGAACCCAAAAATTAACCCACATATTTACAGCCAACTGATTTTTGACAAAGGCCACAGGAACATACATTGGGGAAAGGACTGCTTCTTCAGTTAAATAGTGCTGGGAAAACTAGACATCCATATATAGAAGAATGAAACTAGACCCATACCTCTCACCATATGCCAAAATCAACTTAAAGTGGATTAAAGTCTTAAGTGTAAGACCCAAAGCCATAAAACTACCAAAAGAAAACATAGGGGAAACATTTCAGGAAGGAGGAGTGGCAAAGAGTTTATGAATAAGACCCCCAAAGCACAGGTAACAAAAGAAAAAACACACAAATGGGATTATATCAAACTAAAAAGTTTCTGCACAGCTAAAGAAACAATTAACAGAGCAAAAAGACAGCTACAGAACAAGAGGAAATATTTTCAAACCATACGTCTGACAAGGGACTAATATCCAGCATATACAAGGGACTCAAACAACTTAACAGTAAAAAAAAAAAAGTAACCCAATTAAAAAGGGGGCAAAGAAGCTAAATAGACATTTCTCAAAGGAAAATATGCAAATGACTAACAGACACATGAAAAAATACTCAATATCACTCAGCATCAGTGAAATGCAAATCAAGACCACATTGAGATATCATCTCATGCCAGTTAGACTGGCAATTATCAAAAAGAGAAGAGAGTGACAAAAGACAGCAAGTATGAGGAGAAAGGGAAACCCTCCTACACTGTTGGTGGGGGTGTAAATTAGTGCAGCCATTATGGAAAACAATAGGGAGGTTTCACAAACAACTGCAAGTAAAAGTGCCATATGATCCAGCAATCCCACTGCTGGGCGTATACCTAAAGGAATGGAAATCATCATGTCGAAGAGATACCTGCACTCCCATGTTTATTGGATCTCTATTTATAATAACTAAGAGTTGGTACCAACATAAATGTCCATCAGTGGATGACTGGATAAGAAAAACATGGTATATATACACAAAGGAATACTACTCTGCCATAAAAAAAAGAATGAAATTCTGCCATTCACAGCAACATGGATGAGCTTAGAGAAAATTATAAGTGAAATAAGCCAGGTACAGAAAGAGAAATACTGCATGACCTCACTCATAAGTGGGAGCTAAAAAGGTACAAGAAGCACAATGATATATTGAACTTTCAAAAGAAGAGAACAGAACTGAGGTTACCAGCGGTAGGAAACGGGGAGAGGCAGGGAGTTAAGTGAGGAATTGGTAAAGGGCCGTGAAAATCAATTATTGTCTCATGTTGAATATATTAATATCCTTATTAGAGCATCACATATTACAAACAGGTATTAATATTCAACTCTGCTCCCTACAGATATGTATGAACAACTGTTTCAATAAAAATAAATAAGTCAATAAAAACTAAAAATAAAACTAATAAGAAGTATGCAAGACATTGATGAGAATTACAAAACTGTTTTCAAGGCTGTAAAAAATGTGAATAAAAATAAAGACCAGTCATCATCCTAGATGGTAAGAATGACATCACAAAGCTACCAATTATCCCCAAATCAGCCTATACATTTATTGCTCAAAATCTCAGTTGACAAGCTTATTCTAAACGTCAATCTGAAGAGAAAACGAGCAAGAATAGCCATGACATTTTTGAAAAATAAAAATTTTAAAACAAGATGAAAATGTACTACCAACCACAGTAATCAAAACAACATGGCACTGACATAAGGACAGTCATATAGACCAATGGAACAGAATAGAAAGCCCAGAATTAAACTCTCACAGATATGATCAAATAATTTAAGCAAGGGTGCCAATGGCCCCGTGGTGCCCTCGGGAGAGTACAGCACTGGGAGCGCAGCGATGCTCCCGCCACGGGTTCGGATCCTATATAGGAATGACCGGTGCGCTCATTGGCTGAGCGCGGTGCGGGCGACACCACACCAAGGGTTGCGATCCCCTTACCAGTCACGAAAAAGACAAAAAAAAAAAAAGGGTGCCAAGACTATCCAAAGGGGAATGAACAGTCTTTTTAACAAATATTACTTGGAAGCCTGGATATCCACAAGAAAAAAAAATTTAAGTCGACCCTTGCCTCAGAAAAGCTAAAACCATAAAACTCTTAGAAGAAAACAGAGGAAAAGTTTTAAGACATTGGATTTGGCAAAAATTTCCTGGCTATGGGGCCGGCCCGGTGGCGCACTGGATAGTGCGCCGCTTGGGAAGCACAGCGGCGCTCCCGCCCGAGGGTTCGGATCCCACATACAGACCGGTTCCCGCTCGCTGGCTGAGCGAGGTGCGGGCGCAACACCGAGGCTTGCAATCCCGTTGCCGGTCCCCGGTCCGGTACGGGGGCAACACTGAGGGTTGCGATCCGTTGCCGGACACGGAAAAAAGACAAAAGACAAAAAAAAAAAAAAAAAAAATTTCCTGGCTATGACACTAAAAGCGCACGTAAAATAGAAAATGGATAGGTTAGACTTCATCAAAATTAAAAACTTTGTGCATCAAAGTACACTAGCAGAGTGAAAAAAGGCAACCCACAGAATAGGAGAAAATATTTGCAAATCATGTAAGGGTACTTCAGAATGTTTGTGGAAAAATAGAATTAAAAGACAATACGAACCTTTCCATAAACTTTATGAAGTGTCCTCATATATCTGATAAGGGATTACTATCCAGAATATATGAAGAACTCCTACAATTCAACAATAAAAACATAATCAATTCAATTCAAAAACAGGGAAAAAGGACTTGAATAGACATTTCTCCAAAGAAAACAAAGAAATGTCAACAAGCACTTGAAAAGATGCCCAGCATCACCAATCATTAAGGAAATGCAAATCAAAAACACACTGATTAAAATGTTACCAAACCAATAAAACAAAAAATTAAGTGTTAGCAATAATGTAGAGAAATTAAAACCACTATGCACTGCTGGTTGGAATGTAAAATAATGCAGCAGCTGTAGGAAGTAATATGCTTATTCCTCAAAAAATGAAACATGGAGCTACTATGTGATCTGGCAATTATACTTTTGGGTGTATATTCAAAAGAAATGAAAGCAGGAATTTGAACAGATATTTGTACACCCATGTTTGTAGTAGCATCATTCATGATAGCCAAATGCTGGGAGCCACTCAAATGTCCATTGACAGATGAATGGATGGTGGTATATACCTACAATGGAATATTATTTATCCTTCTTACAGAAGGAATTTCTGACACATGCTGCAACATGAATGTACCTTGAAGACAGTATGCTAAGTGAAATAAGCCGGTCATAAAAAGGGCAAATATTGTACATTTTCATTTATATGAAGTACCTAGGGTAGTTAAGTTCATAGAGACAGAAAGTAGAACGGTGGTTGCCGGGGGATGGGGGAGGGAGGAATGAGGGGCTGTTTAGTGGGTACAGTTTCAGTTGGCTAAGAAGAAAAATTTCTGGAGAGGATACTGATGATGGCCACACAACCACGTTAATGTACTTAATGCAATTGAACTGTACACTTAAAAAATGGTTAAGATGGTCAGTTTTGTAATATGCATATTTTGCCACAATAAAAAAAAAAGCAACTTGCCTTACTACATATCAAAATTTATTAGAAACCTACAGGAGTCAAAACAGTGTGACTGGTATTGGCCAAGGTGAAAATAATCAACAGAACTGATTGTTCAGAAACAAACAATGATATTATTGAAATTTAGTATGAGATAAAGATCAAATTTTAAATCTGTGAAGATAGGATAGGATATTTAATAGTTTGTGGTAACTGGTTTTCCATTCTAAGGAATAAGAATTAGGCCCTTTTTTCACATTATACATAAAAATAAACTTCATATTAAAGGAATAAATGTTGTAATATACATATATACATACACATACAAGTACATATCTGTACATATGATACAGGAAACTATAATGTACTGTTTTATAATGTTATGATATATTAATATATTAGATGCTATTAAACAATTTGAAAGACTGTGAAAAAAATGGGCACTTATATCCTATTGGCACCATACCACTGCAATTTCTAGAGAAATGCAGCAGCCATTTCTAGAGTTAAAAATGCATAATCTTTGTCCCAACCATCTCACTTAAGAATCCAACAGAAATAAGAGCACTAATAAATAAAAGAGTACTAGTTCTTGAAACTATATGTACAAAGGTGTTTTGTTGCACCTGAAACAACAAGAATGTTGATCAATAGAAAAGAGGAATAGTTGAATAAATTATGTTACGTTTCTTCTACAGAATATTACACAGCCAATTAAAAAATTGCAAGATCAATCTAAATGACCTAAGCTCAAAAAGTATTCATTGCATATTTGTTAAATGAAAAAATATTTTGGAATAATTACACTATTTGGGGGTAGAGTGGGAAGCAAAACTCCACTTGTGAATTTTGGTCTGAATAACATTACATCGAAAACACAGGGGCGTGATTAAAGATGAGATAGAAGAGACTGTTTTATTTTAGATATTTCTGCATTATTTAAATGGCTATCATTAGCTTGTATCTTATACAGTAAATTAATATTCTTATAAATAATAACAATCAGAAAAAAATCAAGAGGGTGGGCCATGGCAGCCCAGAGAATTATGTACATATCCTTCGTAAATGTCATAGAGATCTGCCTAGAGAACTCCCGTAGAGATTGCTGGAGGAGTAGGAGAGACACGAAGAGGGTCTGGGCTATTTACTGGGGTTGGGTCTTCAGGTCTCCCATTGTGTAGACTCTAGTTTGGTATTCTTGAAGAGGATTCTCTTACTTGCCTGATAATGGACCAGCAGCTGGCATTTGAAGATCGCAATCTTCAGGTTGATCTCTTAGGCCCTCTTTAACCTCTTTGTCCTCAACGCTGTGTTCACCGATACTTTTTTTCCCAGGATTTCTCAATCTTTGCACTACTGACATTTTAATAAGAAAGTTCTTGGTGGGTGGGGGCGGTGGGACCTGTCCTGTGCATTGTAGGATGTTTAGCAGAATCCCTGGTCTCTACCCACTAGATGCTAGTAGCACCTTCTACCAGTTGCAACAACCAAAAGTGTCTCCAGACATTGCTGAGTCCCTTGGGGAGCACAATTGCCCCTGCTGAGAACCACTGAGTCAATCAGCAGGACAAGAGTTCTTGACTAAGGAAAATTGGTAATCTGTGTAAACCAAGTTCCACTCAACTGCTTAATCTAGCAGCTATTAAAGGTCTCTATACATAGACCAAAAAAATCACATAACATGCAAAAGTCTTCTGGGTTATTTTTGTTCCATCATTTCACATCTTATCTTTAGAAATAAAATCTTTAAAGAGGTAAACCACATTTTTTCTCATTAAAAGTGAGAACAGACCCCCATTGTCTCTTGGATGCTACCAATCTGCTCCTAGGATGTGAGAAGAGCCTGCTGTTACATGGAAAGAAAACCTTTCTTAGCCTTTGAATCCACTGAGATAGTGAAAAAGAAATTCCTGTGTAGTTAAGAAAGAAAACATGTATAAATGCCTGAAAACCCAACTTAATATGTATTACATGCATAGGCTTTACAGATTGCTTCCTTGCCCTAGGTCAAGTCTTCAGAGGAGTCATAGAAAAATGTAAAAGATAAAATCCTAGCTGTTGTGGCTTACAACATATAACAAACAACATACAAAAGGGAGACAGTAATATACATTTTAAAAGGCCCTTTGAGTAGCAGAGTTTTTTTAAAACATAATCATAAAGCATAGGGTGTTTTTACCAGGATAGTGGTAAATGTTCCAGCTTCAACAACTCCTCCAAGAATGTAAGGTGAGTGGTTTATTTGTTTCTTAAAGCTATTGTCCTGTATTTGCGAAAAACAGAGTCAAGAGCTATGCACTTTATAGGGCTGTAGACCAAAGGTGAGGTTGAGGAGGGGTAATATTTTTAAATGGAGAATGGTGATAAGGTCATCTTAGACTTACGGGAAGTGACAAGTTGTTTTTAAGTCCCGCATGGCAGCTGTTTCAGTTTTTAAAGTTTATTGGAAGTGGACACTATTTACACCATGTTCATACAAAACTACAAGCAGTGTTTCCCCAGCACCTGTGGCAGATGTTTAAGGGGAAAAACTGAGCTCACATAACCTCAAGAATCATAAACATGCCAGCCTTTCCCAAAAAAATACCTCCCTTTATGGCAAGTCCAGCCTCCCATTTCATGCCAGATGTCTTATCATGATCTGAACTTTGATGAACTGCCTCTTAACCCACCTTTGGCTATGAAACTGTCAGATCTTATAAGTTAAATAGGTTCAATCGTGGTTTGTGCCTGAATGGACGTGCTCCACGGAAAATCAGAGTGTTGTCTTAGAAAGCAATGACTCAAAAAGAGGTGTGTGAGCCTCTGAATTTGTTCAGAACCCAAGTTCCTGGCTACTGGAATTTCCAATAAACCTTTAAGAAGGGAGAAAAAAATCCAAGAGCTGCAGATCATCCAGTTTGGACAAATAACTTGCCTCAAGGGGAGAGTTCTAAAAGTATGTTCCTTAGGGTCCTCAAGACAATACCTGGACTCGAAATCTTAGTGTTTGTCAGTGCTTATATTTTGCTTCCTGGCATAAAATGATGATTTACTTGTTGCATTCTTCTTTCGTCTCTCATTTTAAAAGTTTTTTCTTCTCATTTACTCAAATTTGGTTTTGGTCCAATTGGTTGATTTGGCTGATTTTGCTCCAATAATTAGGAATCGAAGGTAGAGAGAGTTACATGGATCTGTCATTTATGGTTTGGGGGAGAAGGGAGGGGTGCAAGGGCAGCTTGGCCAAGCAGAAGTGGTCTGCACAATTGAAGGTCATTTCTCCAGTGCAATGGAACTCACAGGGTGAACGCACCAAAGGTTCGTTCTGTGGTCTATGAAAGCCTTCTGGTACAATAAAATGTGACTTGACCTACATGATACAGTATTGTTATTATAATGTTATGATGCATATATTGACATCTTTACAGAATCTTTGGCAGTAAATGAAATAACCACAAACCTTCCAGGATGCATCAAAGGAAATATTATCATCATCAAAGATAGCACACTAGATGATGATGGAGAATCTATAGCTAGTGAACTTTTCCTCTTTCCATGTTCTGTTCCTAGACAAAGTCCCCCTCTCTAGACCTCCTTCCTCAAAATTCTTCCTTCTATTAAAGAAAAAATTATTCAGTGACACTTGCTAAGGTACAGTAAAGAAGACTTTATTCAGGACCGTTGAGATAGGTATATGTGCCACAGCCATGGGATTTGCTTGAGGGAGAGAGATTGAGCTCAGTTCTGAATACAGCATGGGCAAGTGGGAATTTATAGCCAAAGAACAGGGTCGGAGTCAGCAGATGGAAAATTACTAAGAGGAAACATCAAGGGAAAGAGGATTCTGGCTAAACTAACCTAAGAGTTTCTTGCTGAAGATTGGCCAGGGTATTCACACATCATCTGGGGGATGGTGTAGGAAGAGGAACACAAGTGATATTTAAGGTGATTGGATATTGAGAGGGGGGTTCTTGCTAAACTTACTTAGCAGGGTTCTTGCTAAAACTAGATTTTATAAGGAGATGCACAGATAGGCATAGAAGAAAGTCCAGGAGACTGACTAAGGTTTGGTCAAGCAGAGAACCTTTGTCACTCCTCAGCAGCCCACACCCAGTGGAGAGAACGTTTTCTTTGTTCATATTCTGGAGTGTACCTTTCTTCCAGGAAACTGGTAGTTCAACTCTGACTCATTTCTGATATGCCTTAGACTGAAACTCAGGAAACACTTGGTTTGAACGAGAAGAAGAGATTAGAGCTGGAAAGGCTTTTAGAATTACTTCTAACCAGCTGCATTAGCTCATGCATAAGGAAACTGAAGGGGAAAGGGTCCAAATTCACCAGCTAACTGGTGTTGAAGTCAAGACTAGAATTCACATCTCCTGGTTCCCAGATCTTCTGAAAACTGCATCATATTTGCAGGGTGCTCATGGAGAAAATACACTTTCCATTATACCCTTCATCTCAGCCACATGAAAGTAAATAAGAAAGGATTTATGGAGCACTCACTTATTATTTTAAAGTTTTAGTGGTCTTGATATAGATGTCTTTCTAAACAACTATTTCTCCTCTGATTTAAGGTTCTACGTCAGCCAATTGGAGCTATTTCCTTCTTGCAGCCCAGGGACTATTTTTCATTCTGTGTGTGAGTGGTGGGGGGTGAGGGGGAGAAGAAGAAATAGGGTAATCATCCTCTCAGAAACCTATTTCATGCAACTCATACTTGAAAGAAAAAACATCTGCTGACTCAAATTACACATGGTGAATGGGTTATCACTAGCCAATTTAAAAATAATATTTGCTTTCCTGCATTCTGAAGAAATATCTATAACAAATCAAAGAAAGAACCAAGAATTTCTTTACAGTTTGAAAATCATTAGAAATTGAAATACATATTTAGATTTCTAATAAATTAAGTAAAAATGGGCAGGAAATTAGCCAAGAATGGTTTTCAAAGGAAATTAGTGGGTGAGAAGGCTTTGGCAATTACAAAGTTCTATGAAGTCCTCAATATCACGAAGAAAATCATTGGACTTTCCCCACACATTTTCTTCTGCTTTCCTTTCAAGGCTTAAAAGGAAATATCTCATGATATTCTTTGGAATCTGGAAATATCTCATGATATTCTTTGGAACCCAATTGCTTTAACACAATTGCCAGGGGAAAGGGCATGGAGCATTACACAACTTCTAGGAATGGCCCTGAGTATCACATCATAGTTCAAATTACTAATGTACAACTAATCCTATGCTACAGTGACCCTAAGTCACCAGGTTTTTGCTGTTTTTCTTTTGTTTCACATTAAAACTATCACCTAATTAATTAATTAGGGAGAAGTCAGAAGTGTCAGAAAAGCTTTAGGCAAATTGAATTTAACAGAGTTTATTTGGGCAAAAAATGAATCATAAACTGGGCAGTACTCAGAACCAGGAGAGATTGAGAGAGCTCCCCCTAGCAACGTGGACAGGCAGTATTTATAGACAGAAAAAGGAAGTGACATTGAGAAACAGCTTGACTGGTTACAGTTTGACCTTGGCCTTATATGAACACAGTCAAATCAGTGGGCAGTGTGTGATTGGCTGAGACTCGATTACTTGTTACATGAATATACAGTACTCCCCCCTTTCCATGGGGGATACTTTCCAAGACCCCCAATGGATGCCTGAAACTTCAGATAGTACTGAACTCTATATATATACTATCTTTTTCCTGTAAAATCTCATTGTATAGGGCAGGTAGTGTATACAGAGTGGAGATGCTGGCCAAAGAAATAATTCATGTCTTGGGCAGGACAGAGCAGGATGGCACAAGAGTTCATCATGCTTCTCAGAATCGTGTGCAATTTAAAACTTATAAATTGTTTATTTCTGGAATTTTCCTTTTAATGTTTTTGGACTTCCATTGACCACAGGCAACTAAAACTATGGAAAGTAAAACCACGGATAAGGGGGAACTACTGCACTCTTAAGTTATGTTGCAGTTGTTTTACGTACTAAGTTAGGTTGCAGTTTGCTACATACAAAGGCAGCTTTAGGTCAAATTTAATTAAATTTAACAATCTCCCCCATCCCCCCATCTTCTGGTCAGACTTTCAATTTTCAGAGATTGATCAAAACTTTGGACCTTGACACCACTCTCTGTCACCATAATAATGGACTTGTTTGGTCTCAGTCCAGAACTTAGAATTCAGTGTCAAGACAGTTGAATGATTCTTTATGTTCTCTTTTGTTATTCTAGCCACAGTGAGACCGTTTACTATATAACCAATGGCTGCATATGAGCATTTAAGACTCTTTAGGGGATACAGCTTACCAGGGATATGCTGTATATGTATATGACCATAACAATGGCTATCAGGAGGATAACACTAAGGGACTGAATTATACTCCTTAACCGTAGCCCCCACAAATCAAACTGATCAAAATCAAATATGTCAAAAATGAGCCAGAAAAGGAATCTACTTGTTTTAGACGAGTAGCTTGTTTGTTGATTTCTTGCGGCTGAGTTTCTACTATACCAGATGTATTTATCCAAGTGCAGCAGGAGGTGTTAGCTATTGCCCACACTCCCCCCGCTCAGCCAACACATAGTCCAAACAATCATGTTATCGGAAACAACTTTAGCAAGAGGATTTAAAGAAGTTTGCTGGGCAACTATAGTCTTTACTGGAGAATCACCTTTAGTAAATAATATTTGAGACAGATTTCTAATCATAACTTTATTTACATTTATGCCAAGCCAGATAAGGAGTGTTCTACCAGAAAATGCCTGTTTTGAGGGATTTGTGCCTGCTGGCAAATTTCTCTTTATTCTATAGTGCACATTAAGAGGTGAAGACCAATATTCAGTTTCCAATTGGTTACGGAATGAAGGTGGTACTGTTAGAATCTCTAACACATTGGCCCTTTATTTTACACTTATTGAGACAGGGAGTTGCCCACATATATGGTTGGTTGTTAAATCCTGTGCAGATAAAAATATATTCTAGAAGGGAACAACAGACAGTTCCCTGTGGCATGCCCTGTGCGTTAGGGGTCACTAGTAGGGAAGCACTAGTATCTAAAGCTCCACTATTGAATCATTGCATGGTTGAAAGCTACAACAATTAAGAGATTAGGGTTATAAATTTGTCTATAAACTGTCAAATTAACTTGCTTTTGATTTCCTTATTCAATTTCAAGCATAACTTAATTGAAAAACCTTCACTATAAATTTTTTCTACTCTTAGATTTACACAAGGAATCTGAATACATGAATCTAAAAACATAGCCCTACAGAAAGGACCAGATATGCAATTTAACAAATAGTCACCCTTGGAATATCAGCAAAACTTGTTACAGGGTGAACAAGAGACTATCTAAGATCATTTAAGGACTTAGGTTTAGCATGAGATATCCAACATTTAGTTAAGTTCTCTGCAGAAGATATTCATTATAAAATCTTATGACATTATCTTGCTAAGTATAAACAGAAAAGAAACACAGGGAAAAGAGGAAAGGAGACAAAGTTTTCATGGTGACAAAAGAGAGAAGTCTTGATCTGTGATCCTAGGAAAGCTGTCCACATGTAAGATGCCATCTGTTTCTGAGAAGTAACCTCCTTAGTCAGTTTCATCTTAAGATCTCCAATGAGTTTATAGTCTCAGGAGACCAGTCGGGTCATCTCGAGTCAAGAGATGTGGATCCGAGACCTGAAGCCCTGAAGTTTTGCTGGAAAGAAGAACTTGGTATGGTTCCTTCCACTGACGTTCAAAATCAGTCTTTCTCTGGTATCTTTTCCAAAAGATCTAATCTCCAAGTTCTCGATTCTGAGATATCTGGTTGTCATCAGTTTGTGGATCATGAAGGGCTTCTTTTACCTGGTAAAAATACACTTTGGCATAATGCACTAAATCCTTGCAATATTGAGTCATGTTATAATTTATAGAAGCTGGTGATACATGAGGTTCTGTTATTAGGAGCATAGACATTCCAGTAACTACCTCATAAGGAGTCAATCTGTATTTTCCACTGGGGTGAATCTGATTGCTATCCATCAGTAATACTTTTGACCAAGCAAATTCAATCAATTCATTTATGTTTTCCTAATGCCATTGCATTTGTAATACCTTGTTTAACTGTTTTATAACTTGTTCAGTGAGACAAATACCTCTATTGCTGAAGATTTCTCCAGGAATACCCCATAAAGGAAACATATTTTCTAATAAACTTCCAACTACTGTTATAACATTAACCTTCTTGCATGGGAAAGCTTTTATACAACAACCATAAAATGTGTATTGAAAGTGGCAATTGAAGGAAATCCATCTCTAAATGTTTGAGTGATTTAGCAGGTACCAGAAATGTATCATCTGAAGTTTTTATTGTCTTACCAGAATTATGGGTTTGACAAACATCGGTTATAAACCATTTGGCAATTTAACAGTCACCCCATTTTAAGTAATTTTTATCATTTTATCTACTCCATAATGAGTTATAGAGGGCAGAATTTTTAATAATGGTGGTTTTAAGTACTCAGAAAGGACCAGACACCTGTCCAGACTCTCCATGAGTACACACTTAACATTGGGCTTACATCCTCTTTAATACCAGTTTTGTTTCCCAATTCAGGTACATGGCACTGTTTATTAAATAGGTTATCATAGGTAATTTGACTTGGACCAATCTTATGGAGTTCACTTAAATTGCATATCTTAACAATTTCAATACTGCTGACCGCATGAAAATCTGCCAAAGCATTTCCTTGGTACTCAATTAATTCTTTTTCTAATTGATGTTTGGTTAGCAGTTTATGGAACCAATCTGTATTTTTTTTTTCATTAGAGTTATGGGAATTCTTACCCCGTCCAATGATATGATAAGATTTCTAGGAATTTGAAACAATTTCTGAAACACATATTAATGGCACATCCATACAAATATAACTCAAAGAAGGTTTGACAATAGTTCTCATATTATTTAAAATATCAAATAAGCCCAATTAGTTTAATATTTCTCCTTTTATAAAGAGAGATATTCTTTTGAGATGTTCCAAGGGCTCATCTTGAAAATTCCAAAGTTAATTTGAGATTTTTTTTAAAAAAGACTTAATTCAGACTTTTATTTGGGGAAGTTTGTCAAAAATATCAAGGGTTTAAAATATTTGAACAAAATAGGATCACAGATCACTATGAAATAATAGTCATTCATTTAACCAGAGTGACAGTTAAAAGCCTTTAAAAGCAAATACAGAACATTACATAGTTGCAGAAAAACTTTAGCTCTTTTAATGGAGAGGATCCAATTTTCGTAAGTAATCAAAAACCTACTAAGACAACATGAAGCACAGGAAATTATCTCGGTAAAACACAGAATCTTAGTTTCCTTGGCCAATTACCTAAAAGGGAAAGAAAAACTTTTCATAATTTTCTATTAAGAGCAAACCAATACTCCAAGAATACTTTGTTGTTTTAATAAAGTAAGCCAAATTCTGGTTTTGTATCAGTGTACTTTTGATAATAATACTAAATTTTTAGAAAAACTTTTAAATGATTTTCTTTTAATCTTAGCCCGCTTGATCACACATAAAATTTCTTTCACAAGACTCATCTTCTACAAACCTTCTATATCTTTCTTATTCATTCATTCTTTTGTCCTATACTTTTCCTCTTTCTTATTTCGAGACAACCATCATTCTACTTTAGGACAAAAATTACTCTTTTTTTCCCTTAACAAAATAAAGCATCCTCATACCCTATAGCTTTTTCTTATCAAAAGCACATCTTACCTTCCTTGTATACTTGCTTGTAAAGTTTCCCTTATTATTTCTAGTAATTTTAGTTATGTGTATTAGTTAGAATTTCTAAGTCTTAGTGACTTTAATTTCCAGTGAACACGAGGAGGCAAGCAATTGTGAAGTCCATCACACTAGCAATCTGTAGATTGGAAAACCTATGAACCATAATTTCTAGAAACATGTGCTTTCTCATAATACAATTTGTCAACGTAGCACAGAACATGTTTAGTAGCGGGCCCAAATATCTTTGGTCTTTCTGTAATAAGAAACTATAGAGAAGGCAAAATAAAACCTAAGTGTATCCTCTTACGTTTTATTTATTTATTTATTTGCTATGCCTGAGAATTAAATTGTTGTTTGTAAAGATTTCTCTTAGCATCAACATTCCATTATTGATTTTAAGAATGTTAAAACCTTCTACTACGCAGAGGATAATTACGTTTTATTTATTTATTTATTTGCTATGCCTGAG
Organism: Galeopterus variegatus; assembly: GCF_000696425.1. Taxonomy (NCBI): domain Eukaryota; kingdom Metazoa; phylum Chordata; class Mammalia; order Dermoptera; family Cynocephalidae; genus Galeopterus; species Galeopterus variegatus. The sequence continues at coordinate 495,694 of NW_007726672.1, forward strand.
AATTAAATTGTTGTTTGTAAAGATTGCTCTTAGCATCAACATTCCATTATTGATTTTAAGAATGTTAAAACCTTCTACTATGCAGAGGATATTTGTTGTTTGTAAAGATTTCTCTTAGCATCAACATTCCATTATTGATTTTAAGAATGTTAAAACCTTCTACTACGCAGAGGATAACTTTTTCATGGGAATTTTATCTTACTTACATCCATTTAACTCATTTCTTTTTAACAATTTTGAATGGATTGCTCATGAAGAACAGACGTTAAACAGCTAGCCAACATCTTAAGTTATTTTTCTTGCTGACAAATTCTGTAATATAGAGAAAAATAAGCTTATTTCACCAGTAAACTTAGGAAGAAAAAAGTCATGTGTCCGTATTACATTTAATGTGACAACTCTAAAGATATACCTATTTTAATAAAAGCAACAATATTCTTATTTACCAAAGATTACCCAAGTTATGTGTACTTGAGAACATTTAGGTTAGTTTTTATTTTTCTGCAATCATACTTAATTTATATAAGCACTTAGTTTTAAAGCCAATTAAATAAAGCTTTTATAACTTAATTTTGACAATATCACTAGGAGATAGAAAAATATCACACATATCATGCATGCAGACATACAAGGTACTTCAAAAATTTTGTAGAAAAATGGAATTAAAAGATAATGTGAATCCTTCCATGAGCTTTTTCAAGACTCCACCTACATAGACATACAGATACAAACAGATCTTATAGATTTCATTCTAAAATTTTAGCCATGTGCCAGATACAAAAATAAAAACATTTTATATACAAGAATTCAGCATGGATACTTTGAATCTTGTCTTATAACCAGAGACTGGTTCATCCTTTTTTGTTTGTTGTTCGTTTGTTTTCAAGATTGAATAGTAGACAAATTAGGGTATTTTTTTCCAAGAGAAAGTTTTGGAGTATAGCAAAGATTATGATGACAAGAAAGTGGTAGACAAAGTTTGCAGAGCATATAGTCAGGGGGGTTGAGAAGAGGGGTTTTAGTCAACTGACGGGTGCCTATGGGAGAAAAGAATGAATAGAGAAAACAGAGAGGACTAATTTTTACAAATGGTTCAAGATTCAATTAGACAAGTTTAAACACAGGGACATTTTGGACTTAATCTGAAACCGCCACCACAGAAATATTACCTTTTCTCTCTGAGATATTGGTTGATTATTTTCCCAGGAGTAAAGCCTTTGGGGGCTTTCTCTAGTGGGCAAACAGTCCAAGCCAAAGGGGTGGGTCCATTAGATGGTTGGTGTAAAAGTGGACAATTTCTTTTCTAATGGCCTGGCTGCTTACAATAAAGGCAGACAACTCAGGGTCTAGGTTTCTTTAGTTTAATACTCTTCAATTTGGATCTAAAATATATTTGAGTAGGTCTTCTTGGTCTCCACGGTTGTTGTAACTGTAAAGACATTCCCTCATTTGCCATTTGTAAGGTGTTTCTCCACTGTGGCCACTGTAACTCTAAGTTACCTTTGGTAAGGGTCACCCATTTCTCTAGAAAAGCACAGGCTGTGGGTCCATAGTTCTTATACATGTAATTGGCTGGAGTTCCAGTTGGATTCAGATGAACCCATGATTCCCTCTCTTTTAGTAACCTTACTTACTTACTGAACCCAGTTCATTTTCCATCTAACCCAGTCAGACACCTGAGGTCTCTCTAAGGGACCCAGTCCTGTTTCCAATGTGACTTTCAAAGTCAGTCCAGATCAAAAATGGTCAAATATACTTGAGAAGCTCAAAACACAACTTTGTGGGGCTCAAATATAATACAGAACTCACCCACAATCCCAGTGGGTGGGTTTGTAAAAGAGCAATGGGAGGGACGGGCGTGGCATGTGCTTTTGCTTGGTCACTTGGTATTCCTAGGGGTTGCTGGAGGTCTACTTTGGATACCACTTCTGATGCCAAACCTTAAAAGAAAAACTTTAGATTTTTAAAGTTTAAAAATCTAAATTAAATTTAGCAGTTTATTTGAACAAAGAATGATTCATGATTTGGGCAGCCCTCCAAACTAGAAGAGGTTGAGAGAGCTCCACTCAGTAATGTCAGTAGGAAGTATTTGTAGACCAAAAAAGGAAGTGACGTACAGAAACACCTTAATTGGTTACAGCTCAGCATTAGTCTTATACGGACATGGTCTGATCAGTCAGCAGCCTGTGATTGGCTGAAGCTCAGCTGCTATAATTGGCTGAGATTCGGCAACTTGTTATAAGAATATACTCTTAGTTAGGTTGCACTTTGCCTATGTATTAAGTTAGTTTGCAGTTTGCTACATACAGAAGCCTCTTCCAGTCAAATTTAATTTAATTTAACATAGGTAAAGACATTTGCCACTGAAAAACAGAAACCGTGGTGCTATTTGAGTTCAACTCTCCTTACCTGTCTTCTTCTTCTTGTATTTCTCAAAGGAGGTGACAGATGGCACCTCTGAAGGCCTTCAAGACTATGTAAAGAAGAAGGCACAAGATTACTTTGGTATATCACATACATTTCCATCAGTTAATCTTCAGAACTTATTTTCAAATTGACCCCAGAGGTGAATAACAAACCAAAAGTAATTGAAATCTGAACAAGAGAGCAAAGCTACACAGGGGAAAAAAGTAGATCCAAATACCTCATAGGCCAGGAAAAATATTGACTCAAATTACACCCTGCAAATTATTTACACTATTTCTCTTTGCTAAATCTAAGCAAACATTCCACTTGCATCAAATCTACTCCAGGAGTTTTAACTGTTTATTGTAAAATCAAGTGCACAATAGCTCTTTCATGAAACATTTAGCTATATGTTAGCACTAACAAATATCACACATATACTATGAATGTTTCCTTATTATACAGCTAAACATTCAGTGCATGAAACTTTAAGCTCTGTATTCCAAATCATTATGAACAAGATGTTTCCTCTCAGGCAATTTATTCTGGTGATGTGGAACCTTTGAATAAATAGTGACGCTAGTAGTTTTAATAGCTATTTCCCACCACATATTGCAAAGGAAACATTAACGAGGGCTGAATTCATAACTCATCATTGTACAAGTCCCAGATTTAACAGCATTTATGGTGAACTGTAAATTATCTTATATACGAATGTTCTGCCACTTGGATAATTTCATTTGGCTACATGTTCTCCACCTTATCATTTTCAACAGAAAAGATATCCTGTCTATGAAACATCCTCGCATCCTCAATAATGTAGGATATTCTTTTTTTTTTTTCCTTTTTGTCTTTTTTCGTGACCGGCAACGGATCGCAACCCTCAGTGTCGCGCCCGTACCGGACCGGGACCGGCAACGGGATCGCAACCCTCGGTGTTGCGCCCGCACCTCGCTCAGCCAGTGAGTGGCCGGTCTGTATGTAGGATCCGAACCCTCGGTGGGAGCGCCGCCGCACTCCCAAGCGGCGCACTGTAGCAGTGCGCCACCAGGCAGCCCAATAATGTAGGATATTCTAATAGGACCACTTGAGAAGATGGGATGGCACACCTCTGCAATAATTTAACCAACCTAGTTTTTTTTCTTTGATAAAATGTGCTTCTGAGATAACAGCAACAATAATGCCATACGAAATATTCATTTTTTTCCTCTTCTTCCCTTTCCAGTCCCTTCGATCAGCTTGGCGCCCAGTCCAGCAATAACCCATCTATGCTTCATTCTATTCTTCAAATGGTTATTAGTATCATGAAACAATATTTGTTCTTCTGGTTAAAAGAGTGACTGTCCTCTCCCTTTTCTGATCACAATAAAGTTTGCCAACAGGAATGATCGTTACAGTTTACCAGTTTTCTCTAAATGATGGGAATAATTTGTACTTTATAAATCTCTACATGTTATGAAGTCCTGAACTAAGGATGTAACTTTTTTAAAAAATTAATGCCTGTGGTGCATTTTTGTTCTCACAAGATGTCTGTTACTTTCCTATTTGTGAAGTATCCCTTACAGTCACAGCACGTCATATTTGAAAGACACAGTAGAGACTATCAGGTTAAGTGAGTCTTAACCAGGGAAAGCTTTTTAAAAGACATGCTAAGCTCCTTGCTCAGGGACTCAGGCTTAGCAGGTGTATTAGTCTGTTTTCTGTTGTTTATAATGGAATACCTGAAACTGGGTAATTTATAAGAAAACAAAATGTATTTCTTACAATTCAGAGTCTGGGAAGTCCAAAGTCCAGTGAACACATCTGGCGAGGGTCTTTTTCTTGGTGCTGACTCTCCACAGAGACACATGGTATCACATGGTGAGAGTGGCTAAAGCAAGAGAGAGCAAACTCCTCACTTGCTCTCCTCTTAAAGCCATCAGAACCACACTTATCACCCGTTAAAGCATCAATGGATTAATCCATTCACAAGGGTATAGTCTTCACAGTCTAATCACCTCCTAAAGGCCCCACCTTTCAACTACTGTAACAGGATTTCCCTCCCTCTTAACTCTGTTACAATGAGGATTAATTTTCCAATACATGAACATTTGGGAGATACATTTAACCCATAGCACTGTGTGTGTGTGTGTATGTGTGTGTGTGTGTATGGGGGGTGGAAGGGAATCTGCTTTTTCAGCTTCTGGATTTCTTTTAAATCTAGGGCTGAGAAAGACCTTTCTAAGTAAGTCACAAAACTCAGAAATATAAGTAAAATGCATCATTTGAATTCAATAAACACTAAAAATTCATACAAACATAATAAAAACATCACAATCAAAGCCAAAAAAAAAAATGACAAACTGGGGGAAATGTTTGCAAAAGCAATTTCCCAAAGCAGATAAAGAGCTTCTACCGGTCAATAGGAAAACAAGTTCACACCCAACCTCATTCATAAGAACTGTACACTGAAAAAATGAAATAATGCTGTTACATATCTGATTGGCAAAGGTTAAAATGTTTGGTAGTTTGCGTTTACACAGTCTCTTTTGGTGGGGTGTACATTGGTACTATCACTTTGGAGGATAGTTCTTAACATTTATAATGGAAAGTATTTCTATGTAAAAGGCAATGCCATATTTAAACATCTGCCCACCCATATCTAACAACATGAGATAATAACAGTTTTCAAAACAAAGTTTTTTTAAAAAAAAGTATCAGCAGCAAAGAAAGAAGTACAGCTTAATACCATCACCTTCAAAATGTTGTGACTAACAAAATAAATAAAAGATGTTGATGCTGCTCTTCATTGCCCATCACTACAATTTTACTGCCCAGAAACGTAATTGGGGAAAGACATAAGAAGAAAAAATGTCTTAAAACCCCATGGGTATTCTCCAATGTAGATAGAAGTATATTAAAGGGGTGGGTAAGCAGCCTGGGGAAATGATAGGAACAAATCCATGGTAATAGAGGTTCCTACACTCCCCTGCAGAACTTCAGCAGTGAAAGAAGGTAACCATCCTCTCTAGTAAGTACAGTGAACTGGACATTTAAATTTGGTAAAACATTTAAAACCCCATGTGGAAAAAGGAAAAAACAATGAAAGGAAGAAGACAACATAATAATAACATGAATTCATTTAAATAAGAGCTGGGTGGGGAGGGAAACAGATAATAAAATATACAAAATGAAACAGTTGAGGAAATAAGAACAAAAAATAACATCACAGATTTAAGAGATATGTTAGAAACAGCAAAAGTGTACATGCCTAAATATTAAATTGGTTGTAGGTAAAACTAAAGGTAAACTGCAAAGGAAACAGAGATTAAAGATTAGAAAGTAGAAAGTAGAACAAAGAAGAAGGACAAAAAAGATTCAACATAAAATAATTAATGTTGAATTAGAATTTTTTTAAATGAAAGAGAAAAGCATAATAAAATATAACATAAGAATTTCCTTGGAATGAAAGAAGTAAACATGCAGATGACAAATGTATACTATATTCCAAGAAAAGTTGATACAGAAGAAAAATTATATCAAGACATATTCACATTAAATCTTTGAGTTTTAATATGAAAAAATAAATCGTCAGGCACTTACAGAGCAAAAGCGAGACACATATAAGACAGGGGTGGGAATGGGATTCAAACAATTTGCATTGCAACTCTCTATTCTAAAAGAAAATAATGTCTAGAAAATTCTGAGGGAAAAATGGGATTCAAGAATATTATATTTGGTCAATTTGTCCCTTGTCTACAAAACAGCTGAATCATGTTCTCAAGCATTCATGTACCTAGAAAAATAGTAATATGACTCTTGAAAAACAAAAATAATGTCAATTAAATCTAGGTAACCAAGAAATAAAACACAGAAATCAAAAATAGAAAAGTCATTGCTTTTAAAAATATAAGTTCTAAATCTATTAAATATACATTATGACTTAAAAACTGAGAGAATAATTATTGCAGACTAAATTGTAAAGTTATAGACTTTAACAAAATAAAAAGAATTTTTAACAAAATTCTGAAGGGGGTATGGAGGAGAAAAAGTAGAATATCATACGAGTAGATTTTATCCTCAATATCTTTAGGATCTTTCTTTTTAATTTTAATGGAAACTTTTGGAAACTAATATCTCTTGTGGCAATGAAACATCTATCTAAAGTTTACAGATTCTCTCAGTTTCACCTCAATTTCTTTTTATCCTACTAGATTCAAGTGAAAATTAAATGTAGTGTACTTGTTCATTTAGCATTTGTATCATAGTTCTTTATATAACAAAATTATTTTATCTGACTTTTGTTCTACATAAGTCTTAATAGATATCTGTTAGGATAGTCACATAGTGTAAAAAAATGGTGACTTCTAGATAGTTGAAAATTGAAATAAATTCTTCTTTCTTCTTATTGTTATTCTTTATTGCTTGGGTTTTTATAAATATATATATACACACATATAAAATTTTTTCCAAAAGAGGTTATTATGCTAAAAAAAAATCAGGTGTGCATTATCTTAAACCTATTTTTAAATTAATATGAACCGGCCAAAGAATGATAACATCTGCTTACTATGAGTGTTTGGAGAAAGTTAGCTAAAGCTTGAGCAGAAGAACACCTGGGAAAGCTTCACCAGAGAGTCCTTCTCCACCATGACACTGCTCCTATTCATCACCGGCCAAAGAATGATAACATCTGCTTACTATGAGTGTTTGGAGAAAGTTAGCTAAAGCTTTAGCAGAAGAACACCTGGGAAAGCTTCACCAGAGAGTCCTTCTCCACCATGACACTGCTCCTATTCATTCCTCTCATCAAACAAGGGCAATTTTGCAAGAGTTTCAATAGAAAATAATTAGGCATCCACCTAACAGTCCTGATTTAGCTCCTTCTGACTTCCTTTGGTTTCATTTTATTAGGCACCTTTGGAACATTTTATTAGGCACCCATTTTTCTTCAGTTAATAATGTAAAATAGACTGCATTGACATGGTTAAATTCCCAGGACCCTCAGTTCTTTAGGAATGAACTAAATAGCATGTATCATCACTTTAAAAAGTGTCTCGAGCTTGATGGAGTTTGTGTTGAGAAATAAAGCTTACATTTTTTATTTTTATCTCTTAATTCCATATTTTTCCATGGACTTTTTGAAGTCCCCTTATATGTTCATTGTGGCAAGCTTAAATTTCCATCAATAGAAAACTGGTTAAATATACTATGGCATATTCATATAATGAAATATTATATAACCTTTAAAAATAATAAAGTAGATCTAAATATGGTGATTTGAGAAAAATCTTCAAGATATGTGTCATTTTATACAATTATACTAACCAATATATTCCCATTGGAGTTAAAAATAAAATGAAAATTGTATATATACACACATATACCTAAATATCTGGTTATAGATGCATAGGCATAGAAAATGTGTATCGAGACATACAAAATCTTAAAAGTGTTTGCAACTAAGAGGAATAACTAGGAAACTGAATGGAAGAATTTTTTTATATTATTTTCTTTTGTATCATCTACACTTTTTTATTACATTCATTCATTGTTTTCTCTCTTTAGGGGAAATAATTTTAAAAAGAAAACTTTACAGTGGTGATTTTGTTGTTCAACTCCTTAATTTTATGGATGAGAAAACAAAGACAAGGGATCAGACAAGTGTCTTCACCTAGTTCACATAGTTAACTTGAGATTATAATTTATATTTTATGATGTTCATTCCAACTTCACAATTACAATAGTGTTGTTACTAAGATAACAACAACTACCATCATAGCACATGATTTACCATCTCTCATTGGGATGCTAAGAGTTTTAATAATTCCAGAAAAGGAAAGTTACAACTAAATTAAGCTAGACTTCTGGGGAGACCTATGGTATGTTAGATGAAACCAAATTGCTGAGTGGAAGTGAGTGTGCACACAATCTCCATTATTGTCACCCAGAACCTAATAGGCCCTCAAGATCAATTGACCACTGTCTTAATAACAAACAAAAATGACAGCCCATATATAAAGAAACGATTTCACAGTGTGGTTTTGGAATGCCTCCTTTTGAAGTCTACCCTCACAAGTCAGTGAATTCTGAGATATTTCCAAATTCTAACATGGAGCATGTTCAACTGTTATATCCTAATAAGCATTTAAATACATGGACTTCATACACACCACAGATAAAACAATATGAGTTCTTAAATTATTAACTTTCTAACTCCTGTGAGTTTTTTTTGCAAACTCTTTGCCTAAAAATAGGCAATGCAGTGGCGGAAGGAAGGAAGGAAGGAAGGAAGGAAGGAAGGAAGGAAGGAAGGAAGGAAGGGAAAAAGGATGTGTTTTTTTTTTTTTTTAATTCTGTCTCTGCCATCTAGTAAAACAGTCTTGGACATATTTGTTTCTACCCATCATATTTTCATATTTAAAATGAGAATAATAATCCTGCTTTCTCAGGATTGTGGAGAGAATTGAATGAAATAATATATGTCAAGTGCCAGACAAAGGCTGTGTCAAAAGTAGATACAAAATAAATGTTAATTTCCTTCTCTCTTCTTCCCTAAGTGAAAAAAAGTTTAAAGGAATGTAGACAAGTATGCATAAAGAAAAATTATGTGTGTTGAATCAGATTTGAAAGAAATCAGCCTGAAATGGAAATAACCTCAAATTATGATTGTGGTCACTCAGTGAATTGAAATTAAATATATGTCATCTCAGTGAAGTCAGTGCTATCAACAGAAAGAAGGGAGATGCATGACTGCTTTCTCATGTATTTTTAGTTCTTGTATTTGCTTCTTTGCTTTAAATTATGAAATACCAATAAGGAAAAGTAATTTGGAGTTGTATAATTAAAATGAAGAAAAGGTAATTTTAGGCAAAGTACATGGAAAGTGTTTAGATAATGAGATTGAAACATATGTATTTTTTAGAGAGGACAATGGAAACCTCATAATTTGAAACACTAAAACTCAAGTATCTCTGACTATTAGATGTATGCTATACATATTAGAGCTAATATTTTAGTGTTATTTTCTAATATGAAGCAGCTAACATTCAATAAAATCCCAATATTTTATGTTCAATTTTTGTACATCATGCACACAGGTTGAGCACTATCTAAAGGCATGCATCATTTATAAATATAGGTATGTATATTTATTTATGTTTATTAAGTCCTCAATAAGTAATGACCTATGCACAGTAAGCCAAAGTGTGTGTGTGTGTGTGTGTGTGTGAGTGTGACTCAAAAAATAGAGTTCTTATAATAATATTATACTACCTCTATTTGTGTATACAACACACTGTACTAAAGGACTAATCAAAGCCTTATTTGTATGAAGGTGATAATCTAGTGAGAAACATATGTTTAAGTATATATATATATATGTGTGTGTGTGTGTGTATATATATATATATATATATATATATATATGGGAAAAATAGAAGCAAACATTAAGTATAAATTGATAATAGAATTGTCTTTAACATATCACATTAGTAATATGATGTATATGTGACATCAAATGGTAACAATACTGATATGATACAGAATATGATAAAGAAGAATTGTTTTAAATCCTATCCCAGTTGAGTGATCGGCATTAGACTCCTGTTCTTGGGTCAAGGCAGCAGACCTAAAGGAAACATGATGTCAAAACGTTAACAAAGAAAGTTCTCCAGCAACATTTTATTAGGCACCAAGTCAATGAAATTCACTGCCAGTATTTGTTATAAGAAGTGAAACACAGAAAAAAATCACTGCACATACCATCAGTACTTAATATCAATAATACTTGTTTGTAAAGAATTGTGATAAAAGTGCAGAGAGTAAAAAGTGCCATAAGAAGAGTTAACAAGGGGCCGGCCCGGTGGTGCACTGCTACAGTGCGCCACTTGGGAGCGCGGCGGCGCTCCTGCCGAGGGTTCGGATCCCACATACAGACTGGCCGCTCACTGGCTGAGCGAGGTGCAGACACAACACCGAGGGTTGCGATCCCGTTGCCGGTCCCGGTCCGGTATGGGCACGATACTGAGGGTTGCGATCCGTTGCCGGTCAAGAAAAAAGACAAAAAAAAAAAGGAGAAGAGTTAACAAAGTATTTTCAGAATTCAGAAAAGGAGAAATTTCTTTAAGAAATGAGATCCAAGAAGAAATTGCAAAGACATACAATTGTGTCTCAGTCACAAAAATAGAAAGGATTTTTATATATAGGAAAAAGTATACATAGTAGAAAAGGTAAGATAGAAAGGAAAGTGAAGAGAACTTGTGTGAAACAAGAGAAGAGCATAAAGTTGTTTTACTACCAATGTTAAAAAGTGTTTATTACTCTGCTACCAAGGTGGAGCCATTGAAGATTTTAAACAGATTTTAAAATCACAGTTGGAAAAATTTTAGGGATATCTTTCTGGTAAAAGAATAATGGCTTGATTGGAGGAATGGAATCTAGAGGTAGGAGGATTAGGTAAAAGAATTTTGTGATTATTCAGAGGACAGGTAACTATGCTGTAAGTCCTGGCAATTGGAAGGAGGTGACTGGTATGAGAGATGTTGCAGTGATAAGAATTGGGAGGAAATAGAAACGACTTGTATGTGGAAGTGAAGAAATTAAAAAAAAAATCAAAGATGCCACAAGAACTTTAACTTCCAGCTATGAGGAAGTAATTTTTCTTCCATACCCAACCAGAAAGCTGGACAAAATGAAAGAACTGTCTTCAGTCATCAGACAATTGGCAACCCAGAACTATAATCTCTAAAAAAATAAGAGAGAGAGAGAGAAAATAAGGTAAGTCCTCCAATTGTACTGGTATTCTGCCTGAAAGTAATTTGCAAAGCTCCAGCCCAGGGAGGGAAAACTTAGCAGAGCTTCATAGCAGTGCTGAATTGAAGAGACAGAGATCACAGTTCAGAGTGGCAGATGTAGTTAAAAATTGCAAGACAGAATTTCAGAGAAGAAAAGATTGCATAAAGAAAGAGCTCAAAAAATTTGAATAGGGGTCTTCCTGAGTCTTTTGCTGAATGCTGATCTGTGTATGTAGAGGATAAAACCCCACAGGAAAAACTTCTGAGGGAAAATAGCCATTACTATGGAGTTATAAGGTTTAAAAAAAATCCCAGAGCCTATGTAAGGGCCAGGAATAGTTTTATTTTCTACTGATTAGAATGGAAATAGATCATTAAATACATAATTCAGTAGAGATCCAAAAAGGACTATGCCTTAGAAATAACTCTAAATTATTCCTGAAGTATAGGCTAATCTTGACCTATCTTTTTTTTAAAAAAAATCTTAAAGCTTTGAAGTAATTGAACTGATCTACAAGAAGCTTAGCTACCTACCAGAAAAAAGTCTAACATTCTTTAAAAGAATACAACAAAATCCAGTACACAGAAATATAAATTCACAATATCACTCATCAAGTCAAATATTACAATATGTGAAGAATTTAGAAGATATGGCCCATACAAGAAGAATAATTAGCCAATAGAAAGAGGCCCAGAAATGACAAAGATGATAGAATTGATAGAAACATGGAAACAGCTATTATAAATATGCATAAGATGTTCAAGGATTTAAAGAAAAACATGTGCATAAGAAATGAATTAGAAGATACAATAAAGAACTAAATGGAACTTCTAGAAATAAAAAGGACAAAATCTGAAAGGAAAAATTCACTGAATGAGATTGACAGAATATTAGACACTACAGAAGAAAAATAAATACATGAACTTAATAATATAACAGCACAAACAATTCTAAAGGAAGCACTAAGGAACAAAAGAAAAATAATGAACAGATATTTATTGACTGAAAGAAAATATCAATCTGTCTAACATTTGTATATTGAAGTCCCAGAAGGTAAGTGAAATGAGAGGTCAGAAAAATAATTTCTTAAAGAAAAAGTGGCCAAAATATTTCCAAGTTTGATGAAAACTGTAAACCCACAGTTCCAAGAAGTTTTAAGAAACCCAAGCAGAATGGGGAGAGGGAGGAGGAAGACACAATCAAATTGCTGAAAACAGTGCAAAAAGAAATATCTTAAAGGCAATGAGAAAAAAAACTTCACATTATGAAAAAAGAACACGAAAATAAAACTATTAGCAGACTTCTTATCAGAAACTATGTAAGGCAGAAACCAGTTTAGGAACAGGGAAAACAACCCTATCATCTTAGAATGTCACACACAGTATGACATATTTTAGAAATAATGGTGAAATGAAAATTTTAAGAAAAACAAAAACTAAGAGAATATTTTACCAGCAGACCCTCACTACAAAGTGTATTAAAGGAGAACTTCAAGCAAAAGGTAAAGGATATCAGATGAAAACTGACTTTAATAAAAGGAATGAAGAGCGGTTAAAATGATAAATTTGAGGGGAATATATAAAAGACTATTTTTTCTTGTTATCTTAAAATTTCTTTAAAGGATAATTGACTGTTTAAAGCAGATACAACAATTCAGTATGAGATTTTTAGCACATGAAGATGTAAAATATCTGACATTAAAGGCACAAAGGATGGAGTTGAGAGACAGAAGTATACTGTTATAGGACTGTTGCATCATATATAAAGTAGTATAACATGATTTGGCGGTAGCTTGTGTTATAC
>NW_007726672.1:509028-511054 GCF_000696425.1 Galeopterus variegatus
AGTATGACATATTTTAGAAATAATGGTGAAATGAAAATTTTAAGAAAAACAAAAACTAAGAGAATATTTTACCAGCAGACCCTCACTACAAAGTGTATTAAAGGAGAACTTCAAGCAAAAGGTAAAGGATATCAGATGAAAACTGACTTTAATAAAAGGAATGAAGAGCGGTTAAAATGATAAATTTGAGGGGAATATATAAAAGACTATTTTTTCTTGTTATCTTAAAATTTCTTTAAAAGATAATTGACTGTTTAAAGCAGATACAACAATTCAGTATGAGATTTTTAGCACATGAAGATGTAAAATATCTGACATTAAAGGCACAAAGGACGGAGTTGAGAGACAGAAGTATACTGTTGTAGGACTGTTGCATCATATATAAAGTAGTATAACATGATTTGGCGGTAGCTTGTGTTATACAAAAGGTGTGTATTGTAGATCTTAGAGCAACTGCTAAGTATAGCTAATAAACCAAGAGTGGAAATAAAACAGAAGATCAAAAAATAAGCAAAATAAGACAGGTAAAGAGGGAAAAAAATTTTAAAATCAGATGTAACAAGTAGAAAGAAATAGCAGGATGGTACATTTTAATTTGATCATATCAATAATCACAATCAAAATGAATGGCATAAATTCTCCAATTAAAAGGTGTAGATTGCTGAAATGAATGAAAAATTAAAACCTTACTATATAATATCTACAAGAAATGCACTTTAAATATAAAGACACAGATAATTAAAAGTAAGAAGATGAAAAACATATGCCATGCAAATATGAATTTGGTATTTGTACACTCCTAACAACAAAGTTTCAAAATACATGAAGCAAAAACTGAAAGAACTGAAATGAGAGACAAATGTACAGTTACAGCTGGAGGCATCAACACACCTTTCTCAGCAATTAATAAAACAACTTGACAGGAACTCTGTAAAGACATAAGAAGATTTGAGCAAGACTATCAACCAACTATATGTAATTGATATTTATAGAACATCCCACCCAACAATAGTGGAATACACATTCTTTTCAAGATCACATGGAATATTCACAAAGATAGATCATATTTTGGGCCATAAAATGTCTCAATAAAATAAAAGGATTGAAATTATACAAAGTATGTCCTCTAACATAAGGTAATCAGATTAGAAATCAATTACAGAAAGATAGCTGAAGATATCTTTAAAATTTGAGAGTTAATGGTTCAGAAACTATTTTGAACAGAAAGAAAAGGAAAATATAACATGCCAAAATTTATGGGAGGCAAGTAAAGTTGAACTTAGAAGGAATTTGTAGATTTAAATGCTTATATTAAGCATTTAAGAAGAAAATTCTCAAATCAATGATCTAAGTTTCCACCTGAAGAAAATAAAAAATAAGAGCAAATTAAACATAAAGTAAGCAGAAGGAAAATAATAAAACTAAGAGTAGAAGTTAATAAAACAGAAAATAGATAAACAATAGAAAAAAAATAATGAAACCAAAGGCTTGTAAAATATTAGTAAAAACATTAAGTTACTAATCAGATTGATCTGAAAAAAAGGACGAATGACACAAATTACCAATATCGGGAATGAAAAAAGGGGCATTACTACAGATTTTATAAACAATGAGAGAATAATAAAAGAATATATTAACAATTTTGAGTTAATAAATTTGAAAACTTAGATGACAAATTCCTTCAAAGACACAAATTACTAAGTCTCCCTCAAGAAGAAAAGAATACCTGAGAATTTCTTTATTAAGAAATTGAATTCATAATCAGAAGTCTTCAAAAAATAAGACTTCATCCCAGATGGGATTGTGGTGAATTCTTTAAAGCATTTAATGAATAAATAATACCAATCCCACACAAACTATTTCAGGAAGTAGAGGAAGATGGACTGTTTTCCACCTCATTTTATGAGACAGCATTACCCTGATAACAAAACAAGGTATAAACATTACAAAAAAGAAAACTAAAGAAAAAAAAGTCTCATGAACATATGCACAACTTTAATAAGATATTAGCAAATATAATCATCAT
>NW_007726672.1:512141-512638 GCF_000696425.1 Galeopterus variegatus
AAAAAAAGTCTCATGAACATATGCACAACTTTAATAAGATATTAGCAAATATAATCATCATTACATAGAAAAGATAATACTTTATGACCAAGTGTAATTCAGCTCAAGAAGGCAAGGTTAGCTTAACGTTTAAAAATTAATCAATATAATGTACTTTATTAATAGGATAAAAGTGAAAATATATGATAATCTCAACAGATGCACCAAAACACTTGACAAAATTCAAGTAAAATTTATAATACAAGGTCTCAAAAAATAATAGAACAGAACTTCCACAATCTGATAAAGGAAATCTAGAAAAAAACTTGCAACTATCATCATAATATAATGAATGGTGAATAACTGGATAATTTTCCCCTAAAACTGGAAACAAGGAAAGGGTGTCCACTCTTATCACTTCTACTCAACATAGTACAAGAGATCTTAGCCAGTGTATCAAGGCCAGAAAAAAACTAAAAGGCATTTAGATTGGAAAGGATAATAAAACTTTTTTTTTT
>NW_007726672.1:513614-514438 GCF_000696425.1 Galeopterus variegatus
GCAAGACAGTATACACAGCCAATATACAAAAATCAATTACATTTGATGTACTCTCAGAAAACATTTGGAAATTGCAATAAAAAAAAATTACCAGTATAATGGCATCAAAACAATGAACTGCTTTAGAATAAGTTCAACAAAGTGTGCAATACCTGCACACTTAAAAAAATCACAAAGAACTACTAAGGTAAGTTAAAGACAAATAAATGGAGACATATAACATACTTAGACTGGAAGACTTTGTTTCTTTAAGATGGAAATTCTTTTCAAATTAATCTGTACATTTAATGCAACTGCAAACAAAATACCAACAGCTTTTTTGTAGAAATTGATAAGCTGATTCTAAAAGTTACAGGGAAAATCAAATTTATAGGTAATGACCAAAAACAATTTTGGATTTATTCCAGGTATGCAAGGCTGGTTCAACTTTTGAAAATCAACTAATGTAATTATATGTAATAGTGAGAAACTAGAAGTTTTCCCACTAAGATCAGGAATAAGGCAAGATGTTCCCTCACCACTCCTTTTCAACAGAAGCTTGAACTTCTTTTTTACTAGACATTCTAGTCAATGCAGTAAGACAAAAAAAGGAAATAAAAGGTATATTGATTGGAAAGGAAAGCATAAAATTCTCTACTTGCAGGTGACATGATTGTCTATGTAGAATTTTTTTTTTAAAAAAATGAAAAAAACACTACTGGAACTAATAAGTGATTTTATCAAGGTTCCAGGATATAAGGTGAATATATAAAAGTCAATAACTTTCCTATACCAGCAATGAATAAGTGGAATTTGAAATAAAAATTTACATTAGCACCCCCCCC
>NW_007726672.1:515203-526837 GCF_000696425.1 Galeopterus variegatus
CCCAAATTTAATTCTTACGTATGAATCTAGCAAAATGTGTACAAGATTTATATGAGGAAACTACAAAACTCTGATGAAAGAAACAAAAGGAGAATGAAATAAATGGAAAGATACTCCATGTTCATGGATAAGATACATAATATTGTCAAGTTGTCAGTTCTTCCAAACTTGATCTATAGATTCAATGCAATCCCAACCTAAACCCTAGAAAGTTATTTTGTAGATATTGACAAACTCACTCTAAAGTTTATATGGGGAGGCAAAAGACACAGAACAGCCAACACAATATTGAAGGAGAAAAACAAAGTAGGAAGACTGACACTACTTGACTTCAAGACTTGCTGTAGCTTTGTAGTAATCATGCCACAGTAATCAGTATAGTTTGGTACTGGCAAAAGAAAAAAAAAATAGACAAGTACATCAATGGAACAGAATAGAGAGTCCAGAAATAGTCTCATGTAAATATAGGCAAGTGATCTTTGAAAAAGGAGCAAAGGCAATATGATGGAGAAAAAAATGAATTGTGCTGGAACTGGACATTCACATACAAAAAAAAAAAAATCTACACACAGACCTTAAACCTTTCCAAAAAATTATCTTAAAATGGATCACAAACCTACATGTAATATGCAAAAGTATAAAACTCCTAGAAGATAACAGGAGAAAATCTAGATGACTTTCGGTTTGGCAATGACTTTTTAATACAACACTAAAGGCACAATTCATTAAAGAAAGAATTGGTAAGCTAGCCTTAGTTAAATTTAAAATCTCTGCTCTGTGTAAGACACTGTCAAGAGCATTAAAGGACAAGACACAGACCAGGAGAAAATGTTTTCAAAAGATATATCTGATAGAGGACTCTTATCCAAAATATCCAAAGAACTCTTAAAACTCAGCAATAAGAAAACAAACAACTAGATTAGAAAATGGACCATAGACTTTAATAGACACCTCATGAAAGAAAATGTATAGATGGAAAATAAGCATATGAAAGGATGCTCCACACCATATGTCATCAGGGAAATGTAAATTAAAATGAGATATCACTACACACTTATTAGAATGGCCAACATCCAGAACACTGAAAACACCAAACGCTGGCAGGGACGTGGAGCAACAGGAACTCTCATTCACTGCTGGTGGGAATGCAAAATGGTGCAGCCACTTTGGAAGCCAGTTTGGCAGTTTCTTACAAAACTAAACATACTCTTACCATGCAATCCAGTAATCACACACCTTGATATTTACCCAACTGAGTTAAAAACTTTTGTCCACGCAAAAACCTGCATATGGATGTTTACAGCAGCTTTATTCATAATCGACAAAACTTGGAAACAGCCAAGAGGCCCTTCAGTAGGTGAATGGATAAATAAACTATGGTATACCCAGACAATGAAATATTGCTTGGTACTAAAAACAAATGAACTATCAAGCCATGAAAAGACATGCAAGAAATGTAAATGCATATTACTGAGTGAAAAAAAGCCAATCCGAAAAGGCTGCATACTATATGATTGCACCTATGTGACATTCTATAAAAGTTAAAACTATAGACAGTGAAAAGATCAGTGGTTTACTGGGGTTAGTAAGGAGGGAGGGATAACTAGATGGAGCATAGATAATATCCAGGGCAGTGAGACTACTCTGTACGAAACTATAACGGTGAATGTGTGTCATTATAAATTTGTCTAAAAGCACAGAATGTATAACACCAACACTGAGCCCTAATGCAAACCATGGACTTTGGGGGTTAATGATATGTTAGTATAGATTCATCCATTGTAAAATATGTACTATTCTATGGGAATGTTGATAATGGGAGAGGCTATGCATATGGGAGGGAAAGGAGTGTATAGAAAATCTCTGCACCTTCCTCTCAATTTTGCTGTGAACCTAAAACTGCTCTAAAAAACATAGTTTAGTTGGTTTTTTTTTTTAATTTTAAACCAAAACCTTTAAAAAGGAAATCGTACTAATGGTAAACAGAAAAAGTGCTCAGAGTACTATGATCCATGAATACATGCCTATTTTAATGATTTGACTATTAGAAATTTATAGTTTCCCAATATCAATAAATAAAAGTC
The DNA here is from genome assembly GCF_000696425.1 of Galeopterus variegatus. Lineage (NCBI taxonomy): Eukaryota > Metazoa > Chordata > Mammalia > Dermoptera > Cynocephalidae > Galeopterus > Galeopterus variegatus. The sequence goes on from NW_007726672.1 coordinate 517,288, forward strand.
ATTTAAAAACACATTGGTATTCCACTGGCCATCCACTAGAAAAGCTAAAATTAAAAATTCTGTCAATATCAAGTATTGAGAAGGATGTGGAGCAATGTATACAGTGGTGTTGGGAGAATAAAATGGGTCAGACACTGTGGAAAACAGATTTTGTGGTAAGTTAAAGATATGTCTGCCATATGACCCAACCATTCCACTTCCAGCTATTAACTCAAAAGAAATGAAAGCACTTGTCTACACATATTCTCATACCAAAATGTTCTAGTAGCTTTATTCATAATAGCTAGAAACTTGAAACAACCTAAATGTCCATCAGCAAGTGAATGGAGAAACAAATCGGGGTATGCACATTTGCTGGAACACAACTCAACAATAAAAAGGAACGAACCACTAATCTCTGCCGCCTAAATGTCCATCAGCAAGTGAATGGAGAAACAAATCGTGGTATGCACATTTGCTGGAACACAACTCAACAATAAAAAGGAACGAACCACTAATCTCTGCCATAATGTGGATAAATTTCAAAATACATTATTCTCTTCAGAAGCCAGACATGAAAAAAATGTATCATATGAGTATATTTGTAGAAAACTCTAGAAAGGATAAATCTAATCTGTGATGGTTAAAAGCAGATCAGTGATTGCCTAGGACCAGGGTAAGAATGACTGTCTAAGAAAGGGCTCAAGGGCACCTTTTGGGCTGATGGGAATATATATCCTGATTTTGGTGGTAGGCACATGGGTTATTTATTTGTCAAAACTCATGATTTTATTGTATGTAAATTATACCTCCATCTAGGCCAAATGACCATTCATAGGAAGACTGGAAGTTTTAAACAGTGATGGAAGAGGATACATTTTATACTGGAGAACATTTTAAGCTGGAAATGCTGCTATGTCATGTAGTTGAAGATTCCATCAAAGCAGGAATTGGAGAACTGGAACCCTGGAGGAAGATCAAGACCAGAAAGTCATCTGCAGAAAAATGGAAGTTGACGCCCTCAAACTATATATATAGGAATCACCCAGTGAAGAGAAGGACGTGGGAGCAATCAGCAAAAACCAAAACCTTAGGGAAAAACAAAATCTATTAGCTAGGAAGGAGAAGAGGAGTCAGAGAAGGAACAGCTAGAAGAGTAAAAGGAAAGGAAAAAAGGTAAAATGACATGGAATTAAAAGCAGAATTTCAAAGATATACAGTAGAAAGATAATGTAGACAGAGCCTGGCAAAGAACATAAGAGGTCAATTATTTAGTACTATCTAGGTATTCATATTTGACTTCGAAGAAGCAGTTTTAGTGGTTGACATGGGTAAAAATCTACTGATGCGAGTTCAAGAGTACACGGTCAGAGTAAGTGGAAGAGGCAAAGATAAGAGGGGATTGCTCTCTCTAGACACCTAATGGAAAAGCCAAGAGTGGTACAGCCTATGGCTTGAGGGACATAAGGATGGAGGAAAGATGTGCTACAATTCGGGGGATTTTAACACAGACTAAGAGAAAGCTTTGAAAGCAAAGGGAATTGTTTAAATTTCAAGGAAGACCATGACCGATGAAATAAGAACCCAGAGAAAGTGTTGATTAGAGATCAGCTCTGTGAATGCATGAATACATTTCTAACAAATTCAAGATCTTTGCCAGGTTATTATGAACACTTCGGAACTGGACCACATTTGTAAATGTTAGGTAATTGTAATCAAGGATGGAACTAATGAAGCTCATCAGAAAAGACGGCCACCAATTCAAACATTGACTCAGCTTGTCACTGGTTACTCCTAACGTCATAGCATGATTGTAATCAGCCTCCTAAGAGCACATAAAAAGGTGAAGGCATACGCTGTTGTGACGCTGAATGGTGAGATTGGTGGCCCTAAACTAACAGACACAAAAAGAATTCAAGTTTTGCCCTAACTTAAAATAAAACGTGGAGGCCTGCTATGTGACAGGCACCACGCTAAGCAATAGGCCCACAGACCAGAGGACATGTGGGGACTTAGGTCAGGGAATCATTCTCCAGATTTCCTTCTTTCTAGAACACAGGTCCAGCCCATCTTCTACCAAAGGCCCAAGCGACTGCAACACAGCTCTCTCCTCAACTAAAGCCACGTTCTCCAGGAACCGGTGACTGTCCCCTCCCTTGACGTCTTCATAATTTTGCTGCCCCTCCGCCCCTCTACTCCGAATTAGATTTCACTTTGTAAATCCTCTCTTAGTAAACTCAGTTCAAATTCTCTTGTGAAAACGTGTGATCTGATTTCCAACAGGATCCTAACAGATACACATCATAATTTGATAATCTTTCATACATTTATAAAATACATAAACAAATTCTTCTTTAACAGTTAGAAAGGTTACAACATTTTTTCCCTGATCTTCTGTTTTCATTCTATTTTTTTCATGAAATTTTATCTTAATGAAATATATGCTTGTAAATCTCTTACTGATCACTGTCATACTTCTCTGCAACAAAAATATATATAAAAATTTTAAAGTTTAAATTATTTTTATTTCATGTGACTTCATGAAATAAAAATGAATGATACACTAAGTATTATTAAAATTTTTTCTGGAATTATCATCACAGCTATTCATCCACAATTGATCAAACAATATAAATATATTATAAATTTTGATTTAAAATTATTGAATGTAATAAATACATTTTTATTGGAAATAAAAACTTTTAATGAGAAGAAATGTTTTTTTTCTCACAATTAGTTTATGTTTCTACGGGTAAGTATAACTTATGGATAGACTGATACAGGATTCAGAGTAAAGCAACAACAACGAAAGTTATGGGTCACAGGAAGTTCAGAACTTACAAATGGTGCATTAATTAGCATTGTTAAATTAATCTCTTACGAGTGGAACCTACAAGATATTTCTGTAATAAGTATAAGGCAAAAATAAATTAATAAATGAGCAGAAAAGAGATTACTAGAGAGCAGGATATTTTTGCATACAGTAAAAATAAAGTACAGGTTTATTATAGGGCACAATCATCTGGCAAAAGTTAATGAAAATGTTTTTTTCTCTCCATCCTGAATAAATGTTCAAGGAAATATAAATACTAACTTAACACTAATATATGGTCCTTTTTCTAAAAAACATACTATGGCTCTTTTGGACGTAATTATGGAATTTTCATCTTCTCCTCTTTGAAACTGTGTAGAACAGGCCACTGAGACACAGTGCGACTGAGGTCTTGGTTTTAGGAGGCTTCAAAGATCCCAACGGTCCCTTTGTTTGCTGTGTTGAAGTTTCTGTTTGCCCTGGAACAACACTCCTCAGTATGACTGAGGATGAGCCGGAGAGGTTTTCTTTTCTTTTACACGTGGAACAAAGAGAGGCAGACAAAAAGGAGATAAAAAATGAGAACTAGACCCATTCTTAAACCAGTCAGCTCTAGGAAAGAGTGTGAATGAAAAGCTGAGGACCAGGAAAGCCTCTAATTAAACTCTTTGTGCCCCCATTTCAGTGCGCCATACCCCATGGGGAAGCCTTTGCTGGCCCCCAAGGGAAAATCTCAAAGTACATTAACATTTAGTACAATATCACTGGAGAAAGGACAGAAAGGTCACTGCTTGGACAATCGTCCAGACTTACACTGTTCTACTTGCCTTAAACACTTTTTTTTTTCCCCAAAGCTGCTAATACCAAACAGCCAGAAGTATGAGACACAGTTAGGAATGTGTAACTGGATCTTTTGTATATTCTAAGGTTGAGTCTACACAATAGCAAAGTGTCGGATGTTTTGTCTCCATATTGCCAAACATCTGGATTGAATGAAGATTCGACTGAAGGGACTTGATGTTTCATCTTGTTTTTCTTCTTCGGGATGTCTTTTACTCCTTCTGGCTGTGAAACATCCTTTGATATCAGTAGCAGATCTAAGCACGAAATCAACTGTCTGCATAGAGGGAAGGAAAGGAGGTCTTGGTCAATCTTTCCATGAATGTCCATTTTTTCCCCTTTTCATTCTTTTTCTAAGCCCTCTCAGGGACTTCAAGGTTCAGGCCATGTGGCCCCACCTCATCCATCAGGAAAAAGGGCAAATCAGGTCCCCCCGTGGTCTGTCACCACAGTATCTCTCTTCAGCCTCCACTGAAGGCCTCCTCCCCTCCCCCGCTCATGCTCCCTCAGCAGGGCAGGTGAGCCCCTGCTCTCTGGAAATTTCTGCTCCCTCTTGGTCTCACTCTGTCACAAAGGAAAGCAGCCCCAGCCTATCACCGAGCCACACATTAAATGAGGCAACATAATGAGCTACGTTTGGTTGAGGGCTCTCCAGGTCCCCCAAATCTTTCTCAAATGTGATTGTTTATAAAATGTTTGATAAAAATAAATGATGCTTTCAATTTAAACAAAATTTCACACTGTTACTGGTTTTAATAACAGTTTTGACAGATGAGATTTTCATCATCTGTTTTTTCTTTGTGAAGCCTTCTTCAATAAACTAAAAATGCTTTAAACTAACAGATGTGACCATAAAGTAAGGCTTCAGTGTAAGACATCAGGAACTAAGGCTTGTCAAATGCTTCAACATAGAAACGCATTCCTAGTGCAATCATCTCCTGGGTATCAGGAAAATCACCAACCTAATGACTGCTGGCAAATGGGTGAAGCTTGTTTTTAGCATCAAGATGCCATTTAGCTCAAACTAGAACTTTCTATGACTGCTCCTACCCGTTCACCCACTGGATAGCATGATTTCCACTTTTCCAGCTATCAGAAACCTATTAAGAAGTCAACACAAATTCGTTGGAGCTGATGTTGACGTTTGACAAACTGATGATTCACAATTATTTTTTCCATCAGCTCAAAAATTTGAATTTTCAATGATACTCTGTTTACAATAAAAAAAGTTATTTTTGCCTGCTTTAAAAATATGTACAGAATATTTATTTTTTAACAGAGTTGAAGGCTTGAAACTAAGTACTCTGATTCTGAAATAGCTCACTTCCCTCCAAAATATAACAGTTTAAAGGAATTTCTTTTTTCTTCTTTTTTGTGGTGTCTTTATGTGTTTTAAACATTTTTTCTTACACAGAGATATACAACATTGTGAGACCTATTGGCAAATTAGTTTAACAACAAAAATAATTCTAAGGCTTAGATAAAGGAGTGATGTATTTTTTTCTTAACTCTTGTCATATTCTAAATGAAATATATTTACACCAAAAAGTATATGTTGGCATTTATTAACATGATCTAACAGTTAAAATGAGAGGCTGACAAATGCTAATTTCCATTTCTATCTCTGCTACTAAGATATATAAATGTGTGTGTGTGTGTGTGTCTGTGTGTGTGTGTATTACATCAAGTTATTTAATCCACAATTTTACACTTTCCTTTGAATTGGACATGAGCCTTTGGCTTCCATACCGTGGAGTTAATGAATGAGTGATATGTTACTTCTTATCTCACTAGTCTTCCTCTCATCCTTATGGTGAAATCTGCTAACGACCCCACTTGTAGGCCCGGGAAGCTTCAGTACTTGGGCTAGCCCCGACAGGAGCAAGAACTTATTCTTCCCTTCTGAAGGGGATTCAAGGAAGTTTCTTTGCCTAAAAAGGTATTCCCAAGGATCTTGACAGCACAGGGGTTCTACAGAGCTGGGGGGGGGGCAGGGGCTGTCTTGGACAGACTTTGGCCTGCATCATTCTGGGAGACCTCATAGCAAGGCACTGCATGAAGAAGGAGGAGAAGATCCAACCTAAACGTCAAGAATGGTCTTAAACAAGAGTAGTCAGGAAGTCCAGAGCCAGTGTCCAAAGGTCATGACAAGATCAGACTTAGACTGGGTAACAATTGGGACAAAGTGGTATTGGGGATGGTTGAGGCCATTCAGAATGCAAGACTTAGCTGTGTTCACTGGGGAAGAGGCAAGATCTACACTCCTGGGGGAGAGACAGGGAAGAACCAAGCAGAGCTTCAGAGCGTCAGTCCTTGCTGGAGTCTGGAGTTCTAGACAAAGTGTCTAGGCTGAGAGCAGCCTGGGTGATGAAGCCATCAGTCAGATGGTGTCAAGCTCTTTTATCTGCCTGCTGACTGGGCCAATTGTCGAGCTAGAGCTGGGTTTGGAGCTCACGGACCCCTCAAGCCCATTGTCCACACTCAGTCATAAAACCTTCACATGCCAGGCTGGGTCACCAGACCCCTCACACGCAGGTCTATGAGCTAGGTAACCGGCAAACAGGTCCTTGGTGCCATAGGTTCAAGAGCATGGCTGCTCATGGCAGCCACCTGAGGCAGTCAAAGCCAGCCAAGTGGCAGCACCACACATGTGCACTAACTCCACCCATACACAACTCGTTTACAAAGAATGCGCCACACCATCCCCAACTGGACCAGAGGTGAGGGGGCCTAATTAAATTATTCTATTTTCTCAACAGATGGTTTGGGTTGAGATGTGTCAGGACAGGGTAGGAAGGGGTCAGAAATGCTGTGACTCAGGTCTCACACACTCAGGCTTCTGTGCTGGTGCAGCACGTTAATTCATAAATATGCATTTACATGCCTGTCTTCACTGCTAAACTGTGAACTCCTGTGAGAGGAGCCACGTTGTGTTCATGTTTGTATCAGCAGCAAGCACATAGTGTTTGCACATAATAGGAGCTTAGCTGATGCCTTTAAATGAGTGAATAAATGAATCAGGTTGAAAAATTAGTGAATAAATAAATATAAAACTGTTTGAAAAAATAAGAACACACAATTGTGTTCGGCACTTTGACTATACTCTTATAGCAGAATTCTGTCCTCAGATCATAGAGTTATCTGATGGTGACAGCAACGTGCTTTTCTAAATATAAATACTGAAAGACTTAAGTTATAACCCTGTGCCTTTATCTTTTATAGAGTCTCAGACCATCATAATTATTTCTTACCTGTCAACTCTGCTAGACATGTATTATGGTCAGAAATGGAACTATAAAGAAGATAAATTTAGTGTCAACTATGGGAATTAAAAGACATGGTTTCTTTCATCTCAACATATCAAAGACTAACTATGTATCATCTCCTCCTACTTTCCAGGCTCTGAATGAACTTGGATCTACCCTTCAACCATTCTTTCCCTTGTCACTTCTTGGCTCTGTTCAAATAGTCATTATTTCCTCATCTAACATCTTTAGCCTCTCCTCTGTCTTTCTTTTTGGCTTCTTGTGCTTCTACCTCTAAATATTTTCTCTTTTACTTATTTATCAATCAGCCATTCACTCATTTATTCATTCAACAAACATTAATTAACCATTGCATCAAGTACTATCCAGCTGTTGAGTCTGCAAAGGTTAAAAAAAAAAAGATTATCTTTGCCCTCAAGGATATCTCAGTATAATTTTGGGAGAAGACACAATCATAAAGACATACATAGGCCCCGCCACCCTGAACCAGCACTGCACACGTGAGTCTGCCATTGCCAGCCAGCCAGCGGAAACACATGGCTCCACGTGGCCCCTCATCCTGCCTCGGACCCAGGGGGAGCGCTAGCCTACGGATCCGACCCACCAAGTTTGGCCTAGCAGAACTCCACATGTTAGGGGTTCATTCTATGACCACAGAGTCTCTAATGGGAACTAAGTTGGTTTAACATAACCACCAACACACCTACTGTCAAGTAAGAGAGTTCACCCCCCGCAGTAGCAACCAAGGCCACTCCACAGCCAACCTAGTGTGTAATAGAAGAAGCAAACCCCCTACCAAATGACCAAACATCAGCCAAAAAACACTAGAAGTACAAACAATAAAGAAGAAATGACAACACCAAAAGGATACAGTAATGCCCCAAAGCCACACTCCATGGAACAGGGAATCTTTGAAATGTCTGAAAAACAATTTTGAGTAATGATCTTAAGAAAAACTGAAGAAATAAAAGAAGACTCAATTAGAGGACACAATGAAACAAGAAAAAACATCCAGAATATGAAGAAGGAAATCTACAAAGAGATTAATACCATAAAAAAGAGTGTAGCAGAACTTCTAGAAATGACTCACTCAATGAAATAAAAAACATGACTGAGAGCTTAAGCAACAGGGTAGAGCAAGCAGAAAAAAGAAATTCAGAGCTTGAAGATGGTCTTTTTGAAATAACTCAAGCAGCTAAAAATAAAAAGGAAAAAAGAAGTTAAAATAATGAGGAAAACCTAAGAGAGATAGCAGACAACCTCAAGCACTCTAACATCTGAATTGTTGGTATTCCTGAAGGGCAGGAGAAAGGGAAAGGTATTGAAAACCTACTTAAGGAAATAGTAACAGGAAACTTCCCAGGTGTAAGGAGAGACACAGACCTTCAGATCCAGGAAGCTCAAAGGTCCCCAAACAGATTCAACCCAAAAAGATCCTCCCCAAGACATATTATAGTTAAATTCACAAAGCTCAAAGACAAAAGATGATTCTACAAGCAGCAAGAGAAAAACGTCAGTTCACTTATATGGGAACCCTCATCAAACTAACAGCAGACTTCTCAAACAAAACCCTACAGGCCAGAAGAAAGTGGAATGAAATATTCAAAATACTAAAAGAAAAAAACTGCCAGCCAAGAATTCTTTACCCAGCAAGGTTCTCCTTCAGAAATGAGGGAGAAATAGTGTATTTCCCAGAAAACAAAAGTTGTGGGAGTTCAGCACCACACAACTAGCCCTGTAAGAAATTTTCAAGAGTCATTCATCTGGAATCTGAATAATGGTGACCACCATCACGAATACGAAAGAAAGAGCAAAACCCACAGTTAAAACAAAAATGCTAGCAAGAAAGAGAAAAAAGCTAGATCATTCCACCTTAAATTCCCAACTCACATTGCAGAAGAGAAATAAAGGGAAATAATGATCAAAAGATATTTAAACCACCTAAACAATTAGCAATTAAATGACAGGAATTAAAAAAAACTTCTCAATAACTACTCTGAATGTGAATGGACTAAACTCCCCATTCAAAAGACACAGACTAACTGACTGGATCAAAAAGATAGACCCAGGTATATGCTGTCTTCAAGAGACCCACCTCACCTATAAAGACACTCATAGACTAAAAGTGAAGGGATGGAAAAAGATATACCATGCAAATGGAAACCCAAAATGAGCAGGAGTAGCTATTCTCATATCGGACAAAATAGACTTCAAACCAAAAAACATTTAAAAAGACAAAGAAGGCCATTATATAATGATAAAGGGAACTATCCAGCTAGAAGACATAACAATCATAAACATGTATGCACCCAATACCAGAGCACCCAGATATATCAAGCAAACACTCTTAGACCTAAAGAAGGAGATAGGACCTAATACATTAATAGTGGGTGAACTGAACACCCCTCTCTCAGTATGGGACAGAACTTCCAGGCAACAAGTCAACAAAGAGACACAGAATTTAATCTACACCCTAGACCAACTGAACTTGGCAGTTATATACAGAACATTTTACCCAGCAGCTAAAGAATACACTTTCTTCTCTTCAGCTCACGGTACATTCTCCAGGATAGAACACATATTAGGTCACAAATCTAATCTCAGCAAATTTTTAAAAACTGAAACGATTCCAACAATCTTTTCAGACCACAAT
>NW_007726672.1:527769-529236 GCF_000696425.1 Galeopterus variegatus
CAAAGAAGGCCATTATGTAATGATAAAGGGAACTATCCAGCTAGAAGACATAACAATCATAAACATGTATGCACCCAATACCAGAGCACCCAGATATATCAAGCAAGCACTCTTAGACCTAAAGAAGGAGATAGGACCTAATACATTAATAGTGGGTGAACTGAACACCCCTCTCTCAGTATGGGACAGAACTTCCAGGCAACAAGTCAACAAAGAGACACAGAATTTAATCTACACCCTAGACCAACTGAACTTGGCAGTTATATACAGAACATTTTACCCAGCAGCTAAAGAATACACTTTCTTCTCTTCAGCTCACGGTACATTCTCCAGGATAGAACACATATTAGGTCACAAATCTAATCTCAGCAAATTTTTAAAAATTGAAATCATTCCAACAATCTTTTCAGACCACAATGGACTAAAAGTGGAGATAAACAATAAGCAATCACTGGAAGATATACAAATACATGGAAAATAAATAACAGGCTCCTGAATGACCTATGGGTCCAAGAAGAAATTAAACAGGAAATCAAAAACTTTCTAGAAACTGATGAAAATAAAGATACATCACACCAAAACTTGTGGGATATTGAAAAAGCAGTACTAAGAGGGAAATTTATTGCAGTAAATGCTTATATCAAAAAAATGGAAAGACTCCAAATAAACAATCTAACGCTATGCCTCAAAGAAGTTGGAAAACAACAACAATCCAAACCCAAAGGCAGTAGACAGATAGAAATAATTAAGATCAGAGCAGAACTAAATGAAATAGAGACCCAAAAAGCAATAGAAAAGAATAACAAAACTAAAAGTTGGTTTTTCGTGAAGATAAACAAAATAGACACACCACTAGCTAGATTAACAAAAAAAAAGAAGAGAGAAGACCCAAATAACAAAAATCAGAAATGAAAAGGAAGACATTACAACTGACACCACAGCAAAACAAAGAATCATTAGAGACTATTATAAACAACTATATGACAACAAATTTGAAAATCTGAAAGATATGGATAAGTTTCTAGACACATATAAATTACCAAGACTGAACCAAGAAGAGACAGAAAACCTGAACAGACCAATAACAAGCAAGGGGACTGAAGCGGTAATTAGCAATATGCCAACAAAAGAAAGTCCAGGTCCGGATGGCTATAGAGCTGAATTCTACCAAACTTTATAGGTTTTACGTATATTTTCTGAATCAATTAAAGAGGAGTTAAGGGGCCGGCCCGGTGGTGCACTGGATAGTGCGCCGCTTGGGAAGCGCAGCGGAGCTCCCGCCTGAGGGTTTGGATCCCACATACAGACCGGTTCCCACTCACTGGCTGAGCAAGGCGCGGGAGCGTCGCCGAGGGTTGCAATCCCGTTGCCGGTCCCCGGTCCGGTACGGGGGCAACACTGAGGGTTGCGATCCGTTGCCGGACACGTAAAAAGACAAAAGACAAAAAAAATAAATAAATAAATAAA
>NW_007726672.1:530582-541099 GCF_000696425.1 Galeopterus variegatus
TAGGTGAAACACTTCAGCAGTTAGGACTGGGCACAGGCTTTATGAACATGAGCCCAAAAGCATAAGCAGCAAAAGAAAAAATAAACAAATGGGACTATATCAAACTAAAAAGTTTCTGCACAGCAAAAGAAACAATCAACAGAGTGAAAAGACAACCTACAGAGAAGAAAATTTTTGCCAACTATGCATCTGACAAGGGACTAATATCCAGAATATACATAGAACTCAAAAAATGATACAGTAAAAAAGTAAATGACCCAATTAAAAAATGGGCAAAGGAGCTGAACAGACATTTTTCAAAGGAAGACATACCAATCACCAACAGATACATGAAAAAATGCTCAACATCACTAGTCATCAGGGAAATGCAAGTTAAAACCACATTGAGATACCACCTCACTCCAATTAGACTGGCTATGATCAAAAAGACAGTGAATAACAAATGCTGGCGAGGGTGTGGAGAGAAGGGAACACTACTGCACTGTTGGTGGGACTGTAAATTAGTACAACCACTTTGGAAAACAATTTGGAGGTTTCACAAACAACTACAGATAGATCTTCCATATGGCCCAGCAATCCCTCTTCTGGGTATATATCCAGAGGAACAGAAATCATCATGTTGAAGAGATACCTGCACTCCCATGTTTATTGCAGCTCTGTTTACAATAGCCAAGATATGGAACCAACCTAAATGTCCATCAATAGATGATTGGATAAGGAAACTGGTCTATATACACTATGGAATACTAGTCTGCCATAAAAAAGAATGAAATGCTCCCATTTGCAGTAACATGGATAAACCCGGAGAAACTTAGATTGGGTGAAACAAGCAAAGCACAGATGGATAAATACCTCATGTGCTCACTCATATGTGGGAGCTAAGAGAGAAAGGAAGGCAGGAAAGAAAGACCACAGTAGTCCCATGATCCAACAGAGGGAGGGAACATTCCTATGGCTACAAATTGTTGTTGAGGGGAGAGAGGGAGGGGGAGGGAGGTTGGGTGATAATTAGAAGGAGACAAAGGGTACAAAAGCAATTTCTGGTGATGGGTATGTCCCCAATATGAATCTGGCCCCCACATCATGGGCAGGAGGGGGGACAATCAGCTGTGTATCTCACGAATATTCGAAATAAATAAATAAATAGAAAACCTCTTATGGGCAGGAGGGGGGACAATCAGCTGTGTATCTCACGAATATTCGAAATAAATAAATAAATAAATAAATAGAAAACCTCTTAAAAAAAAGGACATATATAGCAGGATAATGTATTCCACCATTTTTCTTGTCCTGTAGAAGATATCATTCTAGCTCCATCTAATGCCACCTTGGAAAGGAGAGGAGCTTCTTTTTCTTGTTGTCACCACCTTGAGCCCCACCACCTAGGGCTATTGTAAGTCAGATGAAGCTTGGACAGGGTCTTGTGGAATACACAAACCCAGCTCCAGAGTGACATATTGAATGCTGTCCAAAGATGGCCCTCACCAGCTGGTAACAAGTAGGACACTGGGTGCTAAGTGCACTTTTGTGTACATCACCAGCAAAGGGGACAGAGACTGCCTTCCCCGGTGGAGACCTGTGGCTCTTTACCTCCTGCTCTCCATTTCTTGTGGTACCTTCTCCCCCTCCTCTTTCCCTGCCCTTGGAGATCTATAATCTAACCTTTGAACTAGATCAGTCTCTGAAGGCAGAAAAACTCACTCCACAAATATGCACCCAAATCTCTCTGGCTTACACTAAGACCAGAGGATTTTCAAATATTTTTAGCCTTTGTTTTGGGTGATTCACTGTCTAGCTGTCTAGTCCTGGGGTGGGCAAGAAGGAGGGTTGCAGAGAAGAGAAGGGTGCCCTCAAGACACAAGTAAAGAAATGCCATTACCTAAGGGACAGAAAAACATTTATTAGTATATTAAATATATTAATGTATTTAAATATAATCCCTCCTATGTTTTAATATAAACTGCTAAGTAATATATTGCATTAAATGAGAGAGAGAGAGGAATTGAGGGTGGGGCCCTGATCTAGTCCACCAGGAAACAGAGCCTTGATCCTGCCGAAGGTTCTACTTTAATTTCTTTCCACACTCTCGCTTCTGTGTTTCATACGTAGGCAGCACTTTCTACTTACCTATTCTTTTCTTAATCCCTGCAACTTGGCTTCCATTTTCACTGAGATACTGAAACTAGGCTCTTAAAGTTTACCAAGTGTATTCTACCTGGAAAATCCCAGGTACATTTCTCAGTCTTCACTTTTCTTCGGGTCTCCGAAGCCCTGGTCCCTCTGTCACATGGCTACTGGTACCACCTACAACACTTGCTTATCCCCTAACGAGGAAGATTTTGAACAGCCCACCTTTGGGGGCTTGGGTGTGAAAACAACAGGTACTTAGAATGACTTTTCAATGTTTTTTCAAACTACACTCTCTTCTCCCAGATTATGATGTTCTCTCCCAGTGGGAGCAGAAGTGTGGAGATGTTGCCTCTCCCAACTGTCAATGATCACTGGTCTACAGAAGAAACACTCGAAGCCTGAAGACCTCTATTCTAATCCCAGCTCTATTCTCTGCTTTGCCATGCAACATTGGCAAACCACTCAGTGGCTTTGTTTGAAAGATGATCACACGTGGGCAGTGGCAAACAAAGCTGGTGGATCACAGACAGACCCCGGGCAAACGAAGCTGATGCCCCAGTGCAGTTCACTGGGGCTCCTGGGCTTGGAGGAGCCTACACAGCTATTTCCAGGACAAAGACAAGGATGAACCAAAACACAGTGCACCTGAGGGCCTCAGGAACCTCTGGGACAACTTTTCTCTCAGTGCAACTGAGAACAGCCTTTTGGCCACTAAATGGAAGCTCCTTAAGGAAACTCCCAGGCTTCATATATCTCTGCTTACAGCACGGAGGCATCAGATTTCAATTCTTTGGTAAACATGTTTCCACCACTGCAGAAATAAAAACATGCCCAAAATTTTCCCAGCACTTTTCTCCCAATTAAAGAGACGTCTTTTCTGGCTCACACGTGGAAGAACTCCTTTTTAGTTGAACAGGGCTGGCTCACTTTAAGCTTTCACTACGACCCATTTTTACTAGTTACATTGGTGTACAAGGAAATAATTGCCGAAATCTACAGCATGCGTATATTATTTTCAATCAATAATAATAATCTCTTTCGCTCTTTTGCCTTCCATTGCTTCTTTGGTTTTGCCCCTTGGGAACTAACTGTGGATATTCCACAAGGCTAATTCAGTGCTCAGAGCTCTTCTCTCTGTACTCACCACCAGAGTCCCCCTCGTGCTCATGGCAAGCATGATGACCTCCACGTTGATGGCATCTCTGCTGCTCGTTACCCAATGGTGCTAAAGTCTGGTAGCCCAGGACCTTCAGGATCCCCAGGCTTCATCCAAGTCCAGGCTGTCATTCAATTCAATTTTATAGGAGGAGAAAGGAAAATGAAACGAACATCTGTGGGTGGTCTGTATTGTGCCGGGGTTTATGCTAATATTTTATACATAATTATCTCTGTTTCTCAGGCTACAGAACTGAGGCGCAGGTCACTGATACTCCCAAAGGTCATCCAGCTAATAACATACAACCAACTGGTGTGGCCAAGTTCCTTACTGACATCTGTCTGCCACGCCCAGGAGTTTTTTCATCACGCTACTCCCTTTGGAAGCAGAGCCTACAATCATTCCTTCGTTTCACTCAAGAAAGGCGATCTATTTCTTTGCATGAAGTTTAGAATCCACATTCCTTGAAGTACCAAAAGCGTTTGAAAAACTTGCTAATTGATGCCCAGGACTAACCTGTTGAATTCGTTGAATGTATCTTGAGAGTTTAGCTAGTACTGGTAGCTATTACAGGTCCTGGCTGGAAAAAACAATCAAAACAAATGTCTGGTCATCAAAGAGATTACCGTCTTTTTATCCTGATTCCAATCTCTCCAACACATGGTCTGCATGATCTTTACAACATATCATTTGCATACTAAACTTTTTAAAGCACCTACTGTGTGCCATGATACATGTTCTATACTTAAGCTACCAAAAGTTTAAAACAACCTTTTACCTCAAGGACTTCACATTCAGGTCATTTTAGGGAAAAAATCGTCAATGGCTCTCTGATATCAACTACTTTGAACCCCACCTTCTCTGCAAAACACTTACTCCAGTGCTCAGTCATCTTTCTCTATTCTAAACTCACAGACTATGACTGCCATACAGTTTAGTGGTTCTAATTGTCTTTTTTGTGTTAATTTCATCTCCCCAATGACACTATAATCTACTTAAGAGCAGGGATCACTGCTTAGTGTGTGTTTTGGTCACACACAAGACAAGGGATTACTTCTCTGACTTGGAATCCAAAGCACCCTTTCATCTCATGATGATTTATAGGACTTTAAAAGATGTGTTGATTGATTTCAAGGATTGAATCCAACACCAGAGAATTTTTCTCCCAGTTAAAAATTCCACTTAGTTCTTTAATACAAAAATCATCACTGAGATTTATGATAAAAAGTGAGTTTTTAAAAAGATGTTTGAATAAGAGAAGGAGAGGAAGCATTGTTAGCCATAGGACATCTAAGGTTCAGTCTTGGTTCTTTTTAATTATCAATTATCATTTTGGTTTCTCTTCCACCTAGTTGCATCTGTAATTTTGACAATCAGGTCAAAATTGCATTCTCATTATCCTGCTATTTCAGAGAAATGTAAGGCCAAATCCTTGTGCAACTTTCTTATAATAACTATACATTTGTGGTCATATTACTTAGCTTTTAAGTATGAAAGAAAGGAAGTGTCTTGCTTTAGGCAAAGCTACACAGTAGCGGAGTTTGCTGCCTGTTCCCCACCCCATGTTGCTACCCCCACCCTATGGCCTGCCATTGGACAGAGCCAGCTAAAAGCACCTAGGACCAGATTTTCATCTGTCCCCTAGGGTGCTAGCAGCCATTGATAAATTTCAGTGGCTAAGAAGTTTGATGTGTCCTGAAGAATACAGCATCTGATGGGAGGGCAATGGATCTGGCATTGGCAGAGGGAAACAGTTCTACTTTCTAACACGTGGTCATGGATGAACTATAGTAATGGAGGCCCCAGGAGTAGGTAAAAGTAGACCTCCAGAGAGACAGCCAGCACCAGGGAAGCTGACCAGTAGGTGGTTGGGACCTAATCATTGGGCCATCTGGTTTAGAGACTTGGAAGTGTACAAGTCACACCTTACTGCCAAAGTGGACTAGAAAACCAACGAATTACCAGCCCAGCCACATGGCTCCAGGGGAACAGGTTAAAGTCCAATTGAACAAAACAGGGTCTGCAGTAAGAATAAATTGGGGGTCCAATAATTCTTAGAAAATAAAGCAAGGTCATCACGTGAATAAGGCTAATTCAGAAATTCAGGCAGGCTTGGACTCCAGCTTAACTATAAATACTAGTACATCACGATGCAATAGTAATGAGAACTCACAAGTTAATGCAAGACCTCACCTTGCTAAGAGCATTGTAAGTGGAACCTTCAAAAGTCTCCAGATATGTTGTTTAAAGTCAAGTGCCAAGGTGGGTAACAGTTTCTGAGGGCCTTCTGCTTTTGCCTACTTAGAAGACAAATCCTGCATGGAGACCTGCCTATTCCAAAGTGATGTCCAGTTGGTTTGCTTTGCACTGAGGATGCAGGCAAAATAGGATAGCGCAGGTTCAGCAAACTATGGCCCACAAGGCAAATCTGGCCAGCCACCTGGTTTTTTTGTTTGTTCGTTTGTTGGTTGGTTGATTGGTTGGTTAGTTGTAAAAATAAGGCTTTATTGGAACAGAGCCACCCAATTTATTTACATATTATCTAGGTCTGTTTTCCCGCTACAGCAGCAGAATTGAATAGTTGTGAGAGAGACAGTATGGACCGCAAAGCTTAAAATATTTACTGTCTGGTGTTTTACAGAAAAAGTTTGCCAACTCCTAAGCTGTGAACAGTAGAGTCAGACTGCTATAGATCAGTTCCTAACTTTGCTACTTACTAAGCAGGTAACTTTGGGCAAATCACTTTAACTCTTTATGCCTCAGATTTCTCATCCTTAAAATGGTGATAATAAAGAAACTTCCTTCATAGAGTAGTTATAAAAACGCAATGCAATAATATATGAAATGTGCCTAGCACAGTGCCTGGCGTATAATAACTATTACATAATAATGAACAATTATTGTTATCCATCAGGTAATGGCAATTTCAGAATTGTATTTAAGTAGAATTTGTTTCTAACACAGAGCCTATAAAGTAAATGTGCACTCTTGCTAAGGACATCAATACAGTCAGTGACCAAAATCAATTGTATCCAGATAAGGCACTTGGTTTTAATATTCGCAATATAAAAATTTTTTAAAAGATCAATTATCATTCTTTATTGCTGGGAATCTCTACATTAAATGTGTACTCAAAGTTTTCTTTAGGATTCTGTCAAATGCAGATAAGGGTCGTGAAGGAAAAATTTACATTTCATCAGTATTAAAAATTTATTAAAACTCATGAAAATGTACTTTATTGTGCTTTTTTTTTGGTGTTTTATATTCCAATCCCTGGGACATACTTTGAAAAAAATCATTTCACTGTTATAGCTTAAATCTTAAAACATCTCAAATTCTCTCTTCAACTCAGAATGTCATTCATTAAATTCCTTCTTCTAAGGAACCATAAATGCAGTAATCTAGACCCTGATAAAGGCTTTAAAGTTGTCCCACAGGATACTTGGGGTGGAGAAAGATGGAACATTAGTGTCAAAGAAGCATATTATTTGATTCTCAATATAATTAATAAACTCTTTCTCTCCCCCACAGGAATCTGCTAAATCTCCAATTCTTATTTGTGTTGAAGCAAAAGATTTACTTACCTAACAGAAAAAAAAAAAAAAAAGATCTGGAAAGGACTTTAAGTATTTAGTAATTTAAACCCTGCATAAATTTGGAGATTTGAATAAAAAATCAGCCCTGGTATTTTTCTATGAAAATGGTGAACAGAAGGAATATATGTGCTCAGAGGAATAGTGTTTTATGCCAAACATCAATCAACCAGGCTTTAGAAGCCTATTTATAATACTGTGGGGGTTCTGGACAGTCACACCTCACACTGTGAGGACCAATCCATGACATTAGATAGTGAACAATTGAAGTCTTTACAAATAATTAAAACTCTGTTTGAAAATGGAGATGTTTTCCACAGCTTTCCTGTGTATGCATGATGTCATCGATATTCAAGAGTGTAAATATTGACTAGTTATTGCTGGTAGCCAGAAGGAGCAAAATCCCCTTTGAAATAATAATGTGGAGTGTGTGTATATAACATATACATATGTATGCACACACATATGCATAGAGATGTTAAATATATAGTCATATAGGGAGAGAAAATATAGATTTCACTTTATATGACAGTTGAATAGCTATACTTTAAACAACCTATGTTCACTGCCAGTACAGTTCTAGTGTGTGTATGTATGCGTATGTATGTGTGTGTGATATGCAAGGAAAATGCAAAAATATTTCTGAAATTTTTAATCTGTGATTTTGGGGTTTTTTCTTAACATATAATGAGGGGTATTATAAAGCATGCCTTTTACCTTTTTTTTTTTTAAAAAAAAAACCTCTCCATCATTTAAACTGGGATCTAAAACTGTACAATTTTAGAGCTTGCAGGGACAGAATTAATAATCTTGTGTAGTCTTCATAATATTTTAAGCACACCTCAAATCCTTCTGGGATGGAGGAAAAGCACAACTAATACATAAATTAAAATCCTGGAAAGGAAACAGCTCCTTAATTTGACAATTCTTCATTTAAAAGAAATGGGAAATCAAAAATTTTTTGAGATTAAAAAAAATCCCTCAGGATTATTAATTCAATTTATTAATTTAACCAGAACTATTAAAGACAGCAGCACTTTGGCAGCTGATGATCAAGAAGAAACAAAAGCCATTACCTTTCTCTATGGAGCTTCCAATTCAGAACCAGAGGGTACATACGCACATGGGTTTATAAATTAGAGTACTGGGCTCTCTAAGTGGAGAGCTTATTGGGTGGTGCAAATAATCAATGCAAAAAGAGGTAGAAAAAGAGCAATCCGTACTAGGAAAAAGTCAAGCCTCACCTCTTTAACTCAATTGTGGATACTGGATGGCTGGGCTGGAAGAGGTCTTAGCACAGATCCGAGGAATGACACTAGCAAAGACGTAAAAGGGAGAAACAAAAACCAGAGAGTAGAACAAATTTAAGATTATGAACTAGATTAAATAAAACTTGTTTTGGTGTTATGTGTGTTTTATGTGTGGGCTTCAATTCCACTCTTGGCTTTGCAAGAGTCCCACTCAACCAAAATTACACATATGAAATGAAATGAAACAAAAGCTCTACATGTATTTAGGAGGTGAGAGGAGCCGTGACAATGTCGACCCATCGACTTCAACTACGTTAATGAACACTGAAGTTTGTCCCTGAATGGATTTGCACAGGTGGAGGAAGGAATTAGCTTTCAAGCACCTTTTACACTCTCCACAGTATGGACCAAGAAGAGGACTAACTAAATTCAGGTTGATGAATTGTTGAATGCCTCTGTAATGTATGGAGTAGACAGAGTGGAATTTTCCCTGCAGCCTTCACATATGACTAGAGTCCACAGAGGTCCCGGACCACTAGTGCTGAAGAGGCCATGATGCGCATAGGATATTACTGGCATAGGAGATGTGGTATCAAATTAAAAGCCCCACTGGTCAAATTGGCTGGTACTAACTAGACTCCTGTGTTATCTTCGTGGTGTCTACACCCAAAAGAGAAGTGTGTGAAGATTACTCAGTCAAATAAATAACAAAGAGAACAATTCTGGACAAAAAGAAAGCCAACATGATTCCAAGAGTAATCCCATCCACAGGGCAGCTGCCAAATCCTCCACTTCAAATTTTGTTTTGTAAACATGTTCTCTGACATGGCAAGAATTATCCCAAGGTGACATACGGAATTCAGGCCCAAAGCCTGGAGATCTGGATGTGAGGCGATCCTCCCATCAGCAGGGAAACAGGCCTTTAAAAAGAAATAATCCAGGTAATTTCTTTTTCCCGATGCTTGCGTAGACGTGTTTCCTTGCAGCTCCGTTCAGTCAGCCTGAATACAGTACAGCACCAGGGGGAGCTCACACATCTTCCTTCTCTTTCTCCCCCTTATAGAAGGTTGGCTCTTGCATCCCAGCAAAAGGGTGGGTCAAAAACAACAACGTGTATGGAATGATGCACTAAGGTAAGCAAAGGTAATTCAGTCTGTAAAAATGCTCTAGATGCTTTTGAAGAGTCTGCACTACATTCATACTGGGCACACCTAAAGTTAGCATTCAGCCAACTCAGCTGGCTGTAAGATGTGGCCTCTTAAAACTCTGGGATCAAAAAGACACAAGGGAATATCCCTGTGTCTTCCTTTTGAGAGAGAGAGAGAGAGAGAGAGAGAGAGAGATTCGGCCTCCTTGTAATTTAAAATGGCACTTCCCAAAACACTCCAATTTTAATCACAGTGGAGGGTAATGGGGGGGATTTGGCACAAGGGAGGGTTGGGTCTTTGGTTTTCCATATTGATCAGTGGGATTGATTTTTCTGCTTTTAAAGAAAAGAATTCATTGCTTTTTTCTCTCTCCAGAATTGAAAACATGAGGCAAGGAAGAGAAGCTCAAAATATATAATTAATTTCGTGTTATCAATGTTAGTGGAGAAAATCTGTAACATAAGGTATCCTAAAGGACTAGATAACCCACTGTTTGACTTCCTGATGAAGTGTTTCTGACACTGACATTCAGAGTATGGAGACCCTGCCCCAACTGGTGAGAGGGAGCGGGAAAAGACCCCCTGCTTCTGATACCTGATTCACACATAGTGCCCTCCAGACATTGCTTTAAAGAAATGCTATATTTCTAATCCTAAATTTCAACCTACTGATCACAAATTCAGAGATCCTAGCCCCGGAAGATACTTCATGAGGCCATCTGACCAAGTCTCTCCTTTAAGGAGGGTGAGATGTAATTGTTTGAAATTTTATTTTATAGATAAAGTCGTTGAGGTTCAAAGAGGAAATTTGAGAGCCTGGGTCGTACAGTTAAGCGATTTTTCTCCGTAGATTAAAAACCCCACTCAGTATCCGGTTCCCCGTCCTCACCTACCGCTCTTTACAAGACCGTGAATAGCGTTTCTTGCATCCCAAGTCTAAACTTTGAACCGTGGGCAACCCTACTGATGAATCACGAGGGAATGTAGAATCATTAAACATTGAGCTAGCTGAACAGCTGGGGAACACGCTGGGCCTGATACAAATCTCTTATCAAATGTGCATTTCTCCCTTTCTCCCGGGCGGGAGGTGGCTGAACCGCAGGGAAGCTGCGGGGCCAGCCGAGGAGACGGCGGCCTCTTAGGTCCCCGTGTCGCGCTGCAGCAGGATCGGTGACAAGGCCCTGAAAGGAGGCTGCTGCTCGGCGCCCCGGCGGAGGCACCGCGTGACGAGGCGGCCGGCG
>NW_007726672.1:541109-548739 GCF_000696425.1 Galeopterus variegatus
GGCCGAGGGGCTGCGGTCACGGCCGCCCGCGCGGGGACCGGCGGACACCCCGCCGCCGCCGCCACCCGGCTCAGGACCGCGCGGGACGCAGCAAGGGAGGCTTCTACAGCGAGGCGCCGGTGCAAGCCAGCTTGCTGGTGTGAATGGAGGGCTGGCCGCAGAGGGACCGGGGGTTCATCGTGACAGTAGTCCTGTGCCTGGCTCAGACTTTTTTTGTCCATCCGAGATGAAAATGCCTGGAGCTCATACGTCAGTGCAGCAGAATTTCCACACGACTTCGGTGGCGGGAGACCGAGCAGCTCTTCGGGACAGCTGTGCACATCACTCTGACCCCACCGACCACAGCGTCTGACCTGCGGGGGACGAAATCTGAGCTGCGGAACTTGCACGGCTCCACGCACGTTCATTCCCTGATAAATCTCCCAAAAGAGGACCGTGATTCTCCACTCAGAGATTATTTAGGGACATGTCCTGGATGGGATAGGGAGACATACGACAGCCTAAGGAAGATACGGAAAACTTTAAATTGTAGACACTTAAGCACCAACTGTCTGGGGCCCTGGGGGCGGGGAAGATTATCCATCAGAAACGTCGCACTTCGGGGCCCCTGGCATTTTCTAAATCAGTGGATGCACGAACAGGAGGGTGTGGGGGACGTTTCTGAACACAGAATTCATGTTCCTGGAACCTGAAGTCGTAGAGTGGGGTTCTGACGCTCGTCTCGAGCCGTAGGAATTGAACCCCCTAATTCTTTGGTTTAACCACCAAGAATAATTCCTTATCATCCAATCAGCAAAGACGTTTCCATTCAGTATTACTGGGTGGGAAATATTCCGTTCCCCGAGCTCGTTGTCCTATTTTTACCCAACGCATTTCTGTGATCCAAGATGCGAGGTACCGGCCAGGCTTTCACCCGACCCTGGGCCGGCTGTCACGTGCTGCCTCCGCCCCGGGCCCTGCCCAGACCAGGGACTCCAAGGGCTACTGCTGATGACGGACCAAAAATAGGAAGTTGGTTAGGAAAAGCCTCTTTTTTCCTCTAATTTTCTGCTACCCTCCTGACATTCTTCTTTTGACCCCTGAATGAAGATTATTTAATTGATCACTTTTGGGAAATAGTTCGTCATGCTGAGTTTTGGTTTTGATTTTGTTTTCGTGTTCCTCTGAAGTTGATTTTTTTTTTTTTTTAGAGAGGCAGGGGGAGAGAATGGAGAGGGAGATGGAAGAGATATTTGTTACCAAACCCTGTCAGGTCTTGTTTCTTAATGTGATGTGGGATGAATGGAGAAGTCGCAGGAAATACGTGATTGAAAAGGTCTCTTAGAAAAGAGTTAAGGAATAGGAAATAACATGTGTCCTGGACAAAAAAGAAAAAGAAAACCCTTGGTATGACACAGGGAACTTTAAATAGAAGATATCTGAATATGCAAAAGAGAGGGAGGACTGAAATGAGGGATTACACCCTACTGAGTCCCCCCTTCTCAACATGTATCAAGAACTTACGTATCTCATTTAATTCTCCCCACAAGCCTAGGGGGAGGGTAATATTTTTAATTCGGGTTTTTACAGATGAGAAACTTGTATCTCAGAGGCCCAAAGTAAATTGCCTGAGGGCATATAGCTAGTTAGGAGCAGAATTAGAATTGATTAAGGGGTAAAGAAGTATTCCTTGAGAATTAGTGTTTTTAAATCTCGATTAGTTACAGAGGGAAGCTGGGAAATTAATTACCTTCTGGGAGGATCTTTAGATTAGTGGGGAAATGATGTTAAGCTTACAGAAAGACGAGCCTGTAAATTTTCTCGTTATCTATTATGTGGTTTGGGGAAAGGTATGACAATTTGAGAAACCTGAATGGTGGTGCCCGATTTCATTTAGTAACGTTCTATTTAAACTGGTACAATTAGGCAGATGTCCCTATTCTTCAGTAAACTTTTATCATTCGAAGAGAAAACTGAGAAGCTTTAGGGTTTTTCAAATTTAAGAGCAATTTAAATTTTGGTTAAAAATAAGCAAACTATCTGCACCATTGAATTTAAAAGGCATGGAAAGGGAATTCGAAAATATTTATCCCACCTAGCAAGAGTAAGCACGGTTTTCAAATCAGACAGACCTAGCTGTGAGTTTGAATGGTGCCTGTGTCCAGCTGTGTGACCACAACTTTCTTAACCTCTCTGGGCTTCAGAATCATCACCTGTAAAACGAGGCAAATAAATCTTTGCAAGGTTATTGTGACGATAAAATAAAATAGTATGCCTGAAAGCCCTTAACAGAATGCCTGATGTGTAGGAGATGCTCAAAGTGTTAGCAACGTTTAGTGTGATTAAAACATGTGAGAGCAAATCTGGAAAGGGTGGGAATGCATCAGAGGCTGGGTTTAGGAAAGGAAGTGCCACCAGCTTCAGCTTTTCGACAATTTTGCCTGGGGCTGGCTCTGGGGGAAAGACATGGATTCTCACTAGTGTGCGAACCTACGGTGGCTCCCTTGAAAGGACAGACGGTTAGAAAAGTAAGCAATGAAGTCTGAGGGTGGAAGAGAGTGGTTATGGAACGTGATCCCCACATCATCCCTCTTCTTGATCTTGAGATCAAACAAAAATACTTTCAGAAATGGCAAGAAATTAAAGCTGAAGCAAAAAGCCCTCTCTGTAATCTTTAAACGAGTTAATAATGATAGCGGGAATAAAACAAAATGTGTTCTTACTTAAACCTTGAGCTGCTACAGGAATTTTTTTTTTTCATCAGTCTTTTTTAATAGAGCTATTTTGGCCATTTTTAAAAATACATATACACAATTTTTGCCTAGGTTTTATTTACTACTGCTCTGACAAAAATTAGTTATTGCTTTGGGGCTTGTGTTTGAATTGCAGTGTGAAATTCTGCCTTAAAAGGTACTACAAAGCAATTTATCAGAATGTTCTCCTCTGATGTTTTCTATCAGGTAAAAGCAATATTAATTCTAGAGATTTTCTCTGAAAATAATGATTTTTTTCTAATTATGAAAGTAATATATGCTCATTGTAGTCAACGTAGTACAAGTATAAAATGAAAGAATAAACTATAGAGAAGACAATAACATCCTTAATTCCACCAATAAGAGTTAATGACTTTTAATATCTTCATGATTTTCTTCCAGTCTTTTTACCTTTCCTTTTCTTAACCTTGGTATGAACCCATTGTGTATAACATTTTGCATTCTGCTTTTTATAATTATTTCCCACCATGTTGCTAAAACTGATCTGCAGCATCATTTTTAGTGACTGTCTAATTCTACATCATACCAGCATAACATAATTCTCTATTGCTGAATGTTTGTGGTTCCAGGTTTTGCTATTGTAAATGATGCTAAAATGAAAATCTGTGTGCATAAATCTTAGAGTTTAAGATTATTTTGTAGGACAGAATCTATAATTAGAACTACTAGATCCATATATATGTCTTTTTTAATGCTTTTGAAATATATTGTCAAATTGATTTTTAGTAATGGTAGCAATTTTCAGTCCTAGCAGCAATATATAAAGAATACTGTTCACTCCTAATGTCTCTAGTAGTGACTAACATCGTTGCTAAAAAAATCTTTTCTAATTTGATAAGTTAAAAAAAGGTTTTGTTGTTTTATTTGTATTTATTTGGGACTACTATCATTAAACAGTTTTTTCAGATGTTCATCAGCAATTACCTCTTTTGTGAATTATCTGTTAATGCCCTCTGCCCACTTTTCTACAGGGGCCTTAATGCCTTTTTAATCTACTTATATAAACCTCTCATATTAGCCCTTTTTTGTAATTATGGCAATTTTTTCCCCATTCTACTCTTTGCTTTTTAATTTTGTTCATAATTTTTGGTACATAAAATTTTTAATATTTATTTAGATAAATGTAACAAGCATTTCTTGCTTATCTTTTGCTTTGTTTTATGTTGCTCTACAGAAAATCAGATATTCACCGATTATTTTACTTGCATTTTCATAATGGATTATTATACATATATATTTAACTCTTTATTGTGTCTGTACTTTATTGCAGTGTGAGATAAAGATCTGATTTTCCCCCAAATCACTTAGATGTATTTCTAATACCATCAGCTCAACATCCATCTTTCCCTCGTTGATTTACTGTGCCTCCTATAACAGAGACCTCTTTTGGTTGGTACAAATGCAGGGTTGCTACTCCAAATATAGGAGTAAACAGACAGTGCCACATGGGCATCAGACAATTGGAACAGATACCAGTCTTAAACATCAGGTTTGGCCAGTGAGTACATCCCAGCTGAGGACCAGCACCACAAATGCTACCTAGTTTTCTATAAGCAAAAAAAAGAGTTTCCCTTTCAAAGGAATATCTGCTTGATCGAATTTAACAAGTATTAAAGCACACTCTCTTGTAAGTTACATCTGGAGCACTTGCAGTTTAAACTAGGTCTACTGTGTTCATTCAAAAAAACATTAGTTAAACTTCTACTATGGGCAGGCACTGTTTTAAAAGATAGGTAGGTAGGTAGGTAGGTAGGTAGGTAGGTAGGTAGGTAGGTGGGTGGGCGGGTGGATGGATGGACGGACAGTCTCTATCTCTTTATTTCCTTTTCTCTTTCTCTGTATATGTGTCTCTCTAATATTTTCAACAAATGCTACTAGACTCAGTGAAATTTAAGAAGTAGTACCAATTTAAGTAGTAGAACCAATTTCCTATTTTTTCATGCTACATCTTTCCTTCATCAAAATAATGTCACTGTTCTTTGGGATACACCGCTGGTCAGCTCACTCTTTCCTGATATGACACAAATTGCATCTGCCAGTAATTTGGTTTGTTTATTTGAAAATCTGATAGACTTGGTAAGTCTCTGGTTTGTTCATGTGTTCTCACAGTTTGTCTGCTCCTTAAAGAATTTGATATTTGTGATACTTTTGAGGTGGCTTTATTTTGAATGTATTTCTTTATATTTTTTGTGTGTGATAACAATACCAGAAGAATATCCCAACTTTACATTGTGCCTTTCCTTTTGCTTTAAAATGATTTAAATCTATTCAAGAGAAATTGATCAAGAAATTTTATTTCTATCAAGTTCTTTTGCAATTAGGTTATTGAACTTTTGAAGTCAAGGGCTGGCCAGTTAGCTCAATTGGCTAGAGTGCGACCTTGCAGCACCAAGCAACCTTGCAACACCAAGGTCACAGGTTTGTATCTCCTGCCAGCTGCCAAAACAAAACAAAACAAAACAAAAACGAACTTTGAACTTTTGAAGTCAAAGGAGGAAATTAGATTTTGTGGTTTTGCCCAGTGTAATGCAGAATGTCAATGTTGTCCTATTATACAAGAATAAGACAGTAATAGGCCACTTGTTGTTAAGGAACACTTGTTGATTCACTAGTGCCCACCCAGAGGAGGCAGGGGATGAGGAAATCCAGATCCAGCTAGGGTGTGACATCTGGAATGAGGTGCTTACTGGGGGATTTGGCCAAGGGTCTGACATTGGATGGGCAGCCAGAGCAGAGTAATCCATTCTCAGGCAGAACAAGGGGTAAGGAATTCAGGGAACAATCATAACTCCAGAGCCTGGCAAATGAACACCAACCATGAGGCTACTAATAGAGTAAGACTCCATCCCAGGGACAAGGACTGGGTACAACCAAGAAGGTCCTCACCACAGGGCATGGGAGAGAAACAGAGCCCCAGACTGTCTAAGAACAAGTTCACAATGAGTGAAAAAATATTGAACTGACCAAGTCAACAGAAATTAACCAGATCAGGTTTTCTGGAACTAGAAAGAATGGTGACTCAAGATTAAAATTTAGTTTAGTAAAAAAAATACACATATTTTGCATTTCATGCCAGTTATGACAATAACACTAAGATGGATCCTGGGCATAGGTCTTTTTGTAGAGTATATACCTTGCTGTGCTCGGTAGTGTACCTATAGCACTCGTCTACTGCCATTCCTTGAACACTTAACCTGGTCTTGCTGGCAACTGAGTCCTTTCCCAATGCCTGTACCAAAACAGCTAGTCAACCACAACCATGGCACAGTCACCAACTTTCTCTGATCATCTTCTTGAAAGTATGAATGCCACATTCCCTTGATTGCATTTCTTTGATGTACCAAAACAGCTAGTCAACCACAACCATGGCACAGTCACCAACTTTCTCTGATCATCTTGAAAGTATGAATGCCACATTCCCTAGATTGCATTTCTTTGGAGTTAAATGCTAACCTTAATTAAACCTGAGTTTGCCATTCCTCCTTCAACACAATGGTTCAGACTTTTAGTTACTTCCACTCTCAAAAGAGAAAGCTGCCAAGAAGGGGGTTAGAAATCCAATGGAAAAAAAAATTATTTTCATGGATCCCCAGCAATGATGGATTTGTATTGATATAGAATATTATCAGTTCCTGGTGCCTTCCTGGGTGGCAAGGCCCAGTAATTTGTACCAGCTTCTGACCCCCTTTAACAGCCTGGTGCCACTTATGTGAACACATCGTATCATCTCTACAGATTTCAATGTGGCATTTGTAGTCCCACACACTTAGACTGTGGAAGGACTATTATTTTACTTTGTTCTAAATACTGTAATCTGGCATTTTATTCTTAACTTTGTTAACTTTGAGCTCGTGGTTCACTTAGACTCCCAGGTCTTTCTCACAAGGATGGTTGTGAAGCTATTATTCCCCAGACCTTGTCCTTGTGGAGTTTTTTTGAATATTTATTCAGTTATTTTAAAAACTATTTTTTGTTTCTGATCAATAAGATAATGTATGTTTACTGTGGAAAAACTGGACAATACAGAAAAACATAAAAGTACAAATAAAAAGAATCCACTATCGACCTGCCAAGAGATACCTTGTTAACATTTTGATATACTGTGCATCCTTTCAGCCTCTTCACTTTGCATACATCTTTTAATATTTGTAAATACGCTATATATATTGTTTATATATACTGTTTTACTTAACAATATATCAAGTCACTACGTATTCTTCAAAGAATGATTGTTTTGAGTTAGAATTATAAGCCATAAAATTCCACTTCTAGGAATTTTCCTAATAAATATTTACTGTTGTATAGCAAAGATTTAGCTACAAAGAAATTTATTTCAGTTTTATTTATAGTAATGAAAAATTGGAATAATACAAAAAATATCAAAAGACATCAAATATTCACCTATACAATGAAATACTGTTAAATTATTTTTAAAAGAATATTTTGTAACATGAAAAGATCTTATTGATCAATTGTTAAGAGATAAAGAAAATTATAAAAGTATATGTATAGTGTAATTTACATTTAAAAATACGTAACTATACTAAAAAAGATTAGATGAAATAACAGATACTACAACTTTAACTATATTAAAAAAGATTAGATGAAATAACAGATACTACAACAAAAGATATAATAGTTACATCTGGTTGGAGGAATTATGGGTGATTTTGTAGTTTTGTTTTGATATTCTATTTTTCTAAATGTCCAATAATGTGTCCATATTATGTGTAATAATAAAATAAAATTTAATTTATTAATTTAATGAATAATATTTTACCACTTTGAATAATTTATTTAATCAATTTTCTCAAGCTTGGACATACAGGAAGCTCATAATTATGAACAACACATTTACCTCTGGAGATGAGAAGATA
>NW_007726672.1:549015-552288 GCF_000696425.1 Galeopterus variegatus
TTGTTAAGAGATAAAGAAAATTATAAAAGTATATGTATAGTGTAATTTACATTTAAAAATACGTAACTATACTAAAAAAGATTAGATGAAATAACAGATACTACAACAAAAGCTATAATAGTTACATCTGGTTGGAGGAATTATGGGTGATTTTGTAGTTTTGTTTTGATATTCTATTTTTCTAAATGTCCAATAATGTGTCCATATTATGTGTAATAATAAAATAAAATTTAATTTATTAATTTAATGAATAATATTTTACCACTTTGAATAATTTATTTAATCAATTTTCTCAAGCTTGGACATACAGGAAGCTCATAATTATGAACAACACATTTACCTCTGGAGATGAGAAGATAAAGGGATTGAGGGAGAAAAGAATAAAGGGTTTCAATTCTGTCAATAATAATTTATTTCTTACTCTGGATTTGGGTACATGGGTATTCATTGCATTTACCTTCATGCTTTTTGTTTGTATTAAATGCTTCATAATAGATTTCAAAAATAATACTATAGTAAACAATTCATATATGAGGGTATTTTTAAAAGTTTGTGGAAAAACAGAATTGAGAGATAATATGAATCTTTCCATCAATTTTTTGAACTATATTCTGAATATATATTTGATTATTTCCTTGAAATGATTTGCTAAAATTAGAATTACTGTGTAGAAATGGAAAAATGTTAAAAGCTTTCTTTATAAATACTATAAAGCTGGAAATAATTTATATTCCCACTGGCAGCATACCAGTGGGTTTTTTTTTTTTTTTTTCATCTCACCTTTGCAAACAATGGCCATTATAATATTTCCATCTTTGCAAAATTGGGGAAAAAATGTTGTCTCTATTGTATTAATCTGAATTCCTCTGATTAGTAGTGAGGAAAACATTTATGTCCTTATTAGTCATTTATCTTTCTTTTTTATATATTGCTTGATCCTTCTTTTGCCCATTTTTTTGTTGATTGGGCAGCTTTTTATTTTTAATCTTTATACATTAAGAATATTTTCCACAGCTGGAAATCTGCTATATATATATATATATTATGGTGTTTTGCTGTGTGGAAGTTTTACATTTCATATAGTACAATATATAAAAGTCTTTCTTTTGCGAATTTTTTTTCCCTTTTTTCCTAAATGTTTAGAAAGCCCATATATTCTGCAACACTAAATACACACTCACTTACAGTTTGGGGTTTTTTTTCTAGATGCTGTTGGTTTGTATTGTTTTACATTTAACTCTCTAACCTATCCATGAGTATGGTGTAAAGGTCTAACTACTTTTTTACCCAAATAACTAGATCATAATATTTTAGTCCTCCTCCCCTTCTTAAAAAATATTATACATTTTCCTCACTAGTTTGAAATTCTTTTTTTTTCTTAATCAATGAGTGACTTCTAGAAGCCATTTCTTAGCTACTGTTTTTTCTTTTTTCTTTCTTATTTTTTCTTTTCTTCTTCCCTCTCCCCCCCCAACCCCCCCGATTAAAAATAATCAACATCTCTCTATTCTCCCCACCCCATCCCAGCCCCTGGCTACCACCACATT
Organism: Galeopterus variegatus; assembly: GCF_000696425.1. Lineage (NCBI taxonomy): Eukaryota > Metazoa > Chordata > Mammalia > Dermoptera > Cynocephalidae > Galeopterus > Galeopterus variegatus. The sequence continues at coordinate 550,563 of NW_007726672.1, forward strand.
TTTTAGCTTTTTTTTCCTGTCCATTTGTCTGTCTCTTTTTGCACAGATCATCTTGCTGTGTTTTAGTTTGCTTTTACATTGCATTTTCTTATCCTATAGTTCGACCTCCTTTCATAATGCTTCCTTTTTCTATTTCTCCTTGGTTTGGTCATCTCTTTCAGATGAAATTTCAAATCATTTTGTCAAGTTCTAAAAATATTCTATTGGGCTTCTTTGATGCAGCCTTAAATCTACACAAGAATTTGGGAAGAAAGGAAATTGATGCAATATCGACCCTTCAATTTAAAAATACAGAATAACTCTCCATTTATCCAAGTTTTACTAACAGGCCTTCAGTTAATTTTTATATTTTCTTCATATAGTCCTAAATATTTATGATAAAATTTATTCCTTTTTTTTAAAAATCAATATCTATATTTTTATATTTTTTATAACATTGATGGGAGAACCCATGTATCCATCTCAAAGCACTCACAAAGGCAAAATTCAAATGGAAGAAACATTTTTAAAAAAGAAAGACACTAGAAGAAAACATATGAAATGTTATTCTGATCTGATTGCAGTGAAATCTTCTTGTAGCATGGCACTAAGACTAGTAGTCATAAAGAAAAGTGAAAAAGAAAATGGAGTAAGTTTAGAAAGTGAAAATTTTAAAAACTCCCTATGAGAAAAAATACTATGTATATTAAAAGGTAAATGACTATCTGGGAAAATGATTTTTAGTGTAGAGAGTATTTCTCCAAATCAACAAGAAAAAAATGAAAAGGAAGGGACACTATACCAGCCAGCTGCTTTAAAAAAAACAAATAAAAATAAAAAGGAGGGGAACAAGTAGATGTAATCTGTGGAAGAAGGAAAAAAAGCCAATAGGCATTTGAAAGATGACAATTTTACTTACTTTTTTTTACTACTTTTCTTCCATTATCTCATTATCGAAAGTAATTTTTTTTAACATGATAATAATCAGTGTTAGGCAAAGTTATTTAAAAAAAAAAATTCCACACAATGCTGTGAGATTGTTAATAGACACTGTCTTTTTGAAGAGCAAATTGTCAGATTTAACAAAAGGTTAAGATGTGGCTGCTCTTCGATCTACCAATTCCATTTTCAAGAATTATAGCTCTAAATGTTTCAAAAGATGTACAAAGTTGTTTATCGCAGCATTGTTTGTATCCTCATTGCAGGATTGCTTACAATTTTGAAGAATGAGAACAAAAAAATTGTCTGTGTCAAAAGAAGAGGCAGTGCAGCTTTCATTGTGAGCAGAGGAGTGACAAATTAGACTTAGATATTAAACCATCTTTGCATTTTTGAAATAATTCCTACTCTGACAAGTATCATTTATTTATTACATTACTAGATTAAATTTACTAGGGCTTTATTTGGAAAATTTTTACATCTATACTTAAAATTGGGATTTGTTAAATTTTTGAACTCATTTTAATATAAAATCATTATGACTTATTTATCTTGCTGAATTTTTCTTTGTTTGTTTTTATCCCATCTCAGCCTTTTTAAGGTTGGTCATTTCTTTGCTTGTTTGTGTGATTTTGGAGGGAGGACAGTCTTGTGCTGGGCCCTCGAAAATTACATTTTCCAGCCTCTGTTGCAGCTAAATGACTAAATTCAACCGCATGAATCATTAGTAAAAGTTTGTGGGAACTTCTGTGAAGGCTTTTTAAAGGAAACTAAAGCAGCTGGGAGATGTACCCATTTTTCCTTTTTC
>NW_007726672.1:553288-555662 GCF_000696425.1 Galeopterus variegatus
TGCCCCCGTACCGGACCGGGGACCGGCAACGGGATCGCAAGCCTCGGTGCTGCTCCCGCGCCTCACTCAGCCAATGAGCGGGAACCGGTCTATACGCGCGATCCGAACCCTCGGACGGGAGCGCCGCCGCGCTTCCCAAGCGGCGCACCATCCAGTGCGCCACCGGGCCGGCCCTGTGAAGGCTTTTTAAAGGAAACTAAAGCAGCTGGGAGATGTACCCATTTTTCCTTTTTCCTTCCTTCTTTCTCATGCATGGAATGTGAATATTACAGTTGAAGATCCAGGAGTTATTTTGGATGAGGAAGTAACCTTGAGAATGGAAAGAAACATGGTGGAGCAGAAAGACAGAGGAGCCTGAATCCTTGGTGACTATGGAGATGCATGTCTTTGTACTTCTTTTAAGTGTGAAGTGTTTTTGAATTTCTGTTTGGTTTTCTAGAATATTAGCTATCCTTCATAGTTTTATATAATCTGAAAATTTAATAGGCGTGCCTTCTTTGGCTCAATTTAGTTTTTATTCTTTTAGATCATTTCACTTATTAATAATCTTTGGATGTACTTATTCAATTAACTATGAATTCCACCGACCACACTGTTATCTAGTCAATATTCTATATAATTTCCACCAAGGTAGAAAGATACACTCTATCAACTGTCTTATTGAAAGCGGCCTAGATTTTTGGTTTTTTTAGTTCTTCTTAAATCTACCAGTGGTATAATACAGAATTTGTCTGATCTTTATCCCAGGTTCCTGGCAGGGAGCTTCAAAAACCCCTGGAATTTCCTGAGCAATAGGAGTATCTGTGTTATGTTAATGAGGTGACTCATTGTGTGCCCCTAGATAGCTTCACATGGTCACCAGTAAGACTAAACACATGATTACAGGGTTGAGATTTTCGGCTGCCTGACCTCCAGGGAAGGGAGGGAGACTGGAGCTTGAGTTCAATCACATGGGCAATGATTTAATCAATTATGACTCCGTAACCAAACCCCAATAAAAACCAGTGGAGCTTCCTGGTTGGTAAACACACAGATGTGGCAGGACAGTGATAGTCCCTCCTCTGTGGGTAGAGGGTGTGGAAGCCCTGGGCTCCCTCTCAGCCTTCACCTTTTGTATCCTTTATAATGAAACTGTAGTCTAGTGCCTTCCTGATTTTTGTGAGTCATCTATTGAATTATTAAACCTGAGGGAAGTCATGGGAACCTCCTAATTTGTAGCTAGTTTGTCAGAAGTGTGGGTGGCCCAGGGGACTCCACTTACAGCTGGCGTCTGAAGTGAGGGTATTCTTGTGGAAGACTGAGCCCTCAACGTGTGGGGTCTGATGCTAACTCCAGGTGATTAGCATCAGAATTGTTTTGCAGTACACCCAGTTGGTGTCTGAGTATTACCCAAATTAATAATCTATCCAAAAAAAAGAAAAAGAAATTAAGTTGTTTGGCTTGCTTAAGAAAAAGAAATTAAGTTGTTTGCCTTGCTTAGTTCTTGTAAAGCCATTCTAACTCCTACAATTACACTTTCTTTTCTAAATTAAGTCACCTGTCTAATGATATGCTATATAATTTTGCCAGAAACGTTCATCAATCATACCATTTCATAGCTTGCAAATTCCATCTTTTCACATCAGATTACCAGCTGACACAGAGATTTCATGTAAAATTTTTTAATTTGTAAGAAACTTGAAATGATTTAATGTCATTGGACGACCTTTTCCAAATTCTTGGTTTTAGTTCCCTGACTACAGCGTTTGCTCTATTTGGGAGCATGATCGTTCTAGAACAGTTCTATATTTTAAAAAATATATTTTTTAGTAATTTGCCCAAAGCAATGATTCTTAACCAGAAAATTTTGCCCCCCCCAACCCCCCGAAACATCTGGCAATGTTTGGAGAAGTTTTTGGTTGTTACAGTTGGGAAGTGGGATGCTACTAGCCTATAGGGGACAGAGGTCAAAGATGCTGCTAAATGTTCTATAATGTACAGGAAGGTCACCCACAACAGATAATGATCTGGCCAAAAATGTCCATAGTATCATGATGAAGAAACCCTGCACTAAGGTTACATTAGTAGGTGACAAAGCAAGAGCTCAACCCAACGTCATGGTCTTCATGACTCCGAAGGCCGAGCTCAGAATGACTCCACATTCTTCTTTAAATGCTCTCAAATTTGTCTTTAAATGCTCTCGACTTTTCTTTTGAAGTATTTTTTACTTTATAATCAGAATTTCCCGTTTGAGATCCACTCCCCTGTTAATGGTCCTTCTTTTAGAAAGCTTGGCCAAGGCATAGTACTTATTGTTGCTTTAACTTTTTAAAATTTGTTTTCCTAAAGTCTAAGATGTCCAGGCTCTTTGTGATTATGACCCCAACATGTTGTA
>NW_007726672.1:555954-556817 GCF_000696425.1 Galeopterus variegatus
GTCCTTCTTTTAGAAAGCTTGGCCAAGGCATAGTACTTATTGTTGCTTTAACTTTTTAAAATTTGTTTTCCTAAAGTCTAAGATGTCCAGGCTCTTTGTGATTATGACCCCAACATGTTGTAATCTTTTCCCCAAGGTTTCTAATACTTCCACATCACTCACACTTTTTCAGTGGTGAGAATAATGCCTACTTTGTCATAAATGGTCACATCAATAGTAATAAATTATTCAAAAAGAATAATACAATGTTCGATATGCTTTATAGGTAATGCAAAGAAATGTAAACACCGCTATATATATGAGGCTTCATTACCCTTTATTATGCTTTTGTGTTTCCTTCTTTAGCAATTGAATTGATTTCCCAATAGGAAGACTCTCCTAATAAATATTATTCCTACTTAATTTAAATAGATAACATTATGTGAAAAACAGTAGGTATGATTTGTATGGGCAGCAGAATATGTTGTTTTGTTATGCATCTATTTTTAAGAAAGACCAAGGTATCACTCAGAAAAGTACATTCTACAAAAGAAGGAATGGAGTCACATCATCTTGGTCCATGGAGTAAGGACTTCTGTGTGAGGGGAAAAGATATTTCAAAAATAGTTGATGATATTGTCCTTTGGTCCATTCCCAGCAAGGATTTAGGTGAGACTGTTAAGTAATAAAGATGGTATCTGAAAATCTAAATCAGCTTTATAGAAAGCTGATGTTTTGGAGGGAGGTAACCTTTGGTCCTCAGTGGGAGACTCAGACTGACAAGGAATGAGTAGGAAACAACCCAGGGGTTAACACTTTGTAGCAGATGAAGTTGGTCGTGTCTGCTGACCATGGCCACTTCTGAGCAGCACGCTGAAGAAAGA
>NW_007726672.1:557492-563688 GCF_000696425.1 Galeopterus variegatus
AGAACCACAAGGCCAGCCCCAGGAGCCAGGGAAGAGGAGAAAAGCAGGCGCCACTTGGAAGCCAGCGGCATTGCATTTGTAAGCACAGGTAAACTCTCCTGAGAGTGCAGAGTTGGAAATAATTGCAGGGTCCCTGGAATTCCTCCAGGCACACCGGAGGAGTATATGCTGGGAAAACAGTGAGACCCAGGGAAGCAGGTTATTGTCATGAACAGTATCTAAATCAGCTTGGCTTCTTTCCATCTGAGTTTCTATACACATGGCTCCAGCTAATTCAACCTCAAACCAATCACTTTGTGCCTATAATGGATCAAATGAAGTATTCCTTTTCTGGACATCTAAAGGACCATGACTATTCCAAAGTTTTTTCACCGCCTTACACAAAAGAAATAATCGATTGAATGGCTGATCTTTTTTCTTCCCCCTTTGCAAGTTCTAAAATTTTCTCACTAGATTGCAATAGTCAGATATTTGTTGACATCCAAGAATTGATTTTAGTGCCCTCACGTGAAATGTACTACCTAAGGACTGAGCTCAAAGTCAAATGTGAGTCAAACCTGGGTACAAGAAATGGTAAGCATTGACTGCTGGCAGCTGTAAGTCATCTCGCTCTCTCTGAATTCCCTTAGACACTGTCGTCTTAGTCCTATGTGGTATTAGAATTATTTGCATGTAGTTCTCATCTCCTCTCTCAGCCTTACTGTGTAAGCACATTGCGGGCAGATTCCAGAGTTGAAAGTCTTTATATCCCCTTTCAGGTGAAGAGTCCAAATGTTTACAGCCAACATAACAGAGCATATTTTGATTCGTTCACCATATGTCAGTGTTGGCTATATTTATATGAGATCAACATATCTCTCTAACAGAGTCAGAAAAAAAATTAGTCAAATCACTTCATACGGACCACATACTTAAATCAAATGATAGCTTTCCTCTCACTTTTCAACCATTTCTATTGTCACCAATGCTTTTTGTTAAATTAAATACAAAAATAGACATCAGGACTTTTTCAGTGAAGCTAAATCCATTGGAGAGCTTCTTTTGATAGCTATCATGATTATGTTTATTTCTATAGATGGTGAAAGATCACTGCAGGGCAGTACCTTTATTAGAATATCTCAAAATGAATCCCTATTTAACTTTATTCCTATATCAGCCATTCCAGTTAGACCCAGCTCTTCACGGTCTCCCACACTCTTTTTGGCCCTGGACATTTTTGGTCGCCATAATTTCACTGCTTGGGTGCCTTCTATTTCCCCTCCCCTTACTAGCCATTCCAGTTAGACCCAGCTCTTCACGGTCTCCCACACTCTTTTTGGCCCTGGACATTTTGGGTCGCCATAATTTCACTGCTTGGGTGCCTTCTATTTCCCCTCCCCTTACTTAAGCCCCACCTATTCTTCAAGGCCTATTTCAAGTGGCATCTACATGAAACCCCTTCACACTACTCCAGGCTACCCCAAGCTGTCCCTTGCCTGAACTCTTGCTCACACAGTGTATCTCTTAATAGTTCTCAAATCGATTTGTGTTAGGTGAGTGCCATCTCTCCAAGTGGATCATAAACTGTCTGGTCTCTATCCCCTACTAACCCTAGCACAAAGTTGGACTTCCTCTGTGCCTAATAAATATTTGTCAGGTGATTGGTTGGTTCAGAAACCACAGTACACAATCGGGGTGGGAGAAGAATAAAAAACAATAGGCAGATTTCAGATCTGGTCAGATTTAGATTAAATTTAAATCTGTATGTTATTTTTAAAATGAGTGTTCAAGTCATTGGCTCTGGACCGAGCAGATTGGTCCACCAAGCCTCAGATTTCAGGGTGTTATGGTTTATTTGGCTTTCCTGGGATGTAACTTGGAGAAGGACGGTAGTGTACCTCCTAATACACTCCACAGCCTATTGATTTTATATGTCATCAATGTATATTGTATGTCTACACTATTAGCAGGAGAAGCAGGAGGTACGTGTAGTTACGCCGCTGCCTCAGCCCGTCACCCCATGCTGTGCCCTATGGGAAGCCACTGATTCTTACACTTGGAGCTGGGACAATGCAACTTAATCAGACTGACAGGAAACAGGCAGCAATTACAGTGTGCTGCTACATCTGCTGGGTTCCACTTCACTGAAGGAAGAGTTATCTCAATTTTAATGTACATCCCTTTTTCATGTTTCATTTAACCTCTGCTGTATTATTAAACACATCAAAATATAATGACACTCGTTAAAGAAGAAAAAGAGGACAGTTGGGATATTTTGGACTGTATCTCCTGTAGTTATAACTTAATTGTATCATTTTTGCTTGTCTCTCCCTGGTGAATAACTAATTCAGTATATAGGTATTTAAATAGCAAGTTGGGAACTGGCTGTTTAAACACCTACATCAACACTGAGTTCAACTACAATGAAATGTCCCTCAATCATTCGTCTGTTTTCACTAGGAGTGTTTCTCTTTTCAAAAACATTCTTTTGCGATGTGTCAAAATAGCTAGTTTACCCATTACTGCCGTGCACATAAACTGCTTTAAAAGCAGCTCAGTGAAATTCCCCAGGAATGTATTTGTAATATGACTCAGGAAACCTCTGGAACTTAAACTAGCAGGTGTCTCGTGCTGGCCCACCCTAGGACAGCCAGAACCCCATCAGCAGGCCAAACCTGCTGACCTGACTTGCAGGACCTATTAAACCATTCATTTCTGCAAGACACATGTGATGACATCTTATCTAGGGTTTTGTTTTGTTTTGTTCTTTCCACTTTGATTCTCTGATCCCACATTTTTCTGTGTGTTCCAGTTTTTTAATTGCATCTGAAATATTTAGTAAACCTTCCTAAGAATAAAATGCCCATCAGAGATTAATTGTGACCTCAAAATCCAGACTTCCCAAGTTCCCAGAGAAATATAAATAGTTATCCTGGACTTCCACTTGAACTCTTAAAACAGTTTTTGGCCAAGCAAAAATCGCAAGATGTTTGAGGGAGTTTGTGCGTATTGGGGAAACAGAGGAAAAGGAAAAGGATTATAGCAGAAGACATGCCTTTTTTTTTTTAAGGCAAAAAAGCTCCAATGCCCAATTTAAAAACAATAATTCTTACATTTTTCTTTAAGAAATAAACTAATCAAAAGATTACAGGTGTGTCCATCATCAATAACAGACATGGATTGCTTGAACTAGGATGATGAAAGTGGTACAAGAAAGTCCATGTTTTTAAGGAGCTAACAATCAGGTTGTGGAATCAAAACAAATACAGAAAAAGATAAGCCAGAGTCCAACAGGTTTCCTATCACTATGTGAAATTCATACAGAGGAACACTACAATGGCTTATGTTTATAGTTAGGTAAACAAGAAAGAGCTGAGGCCCCTGAGATGCCACTAGGAGGAAAGTGACCCCGTGTCCAGCCAGCAAGCACCTACACGGGCCTCCCGAATGTCTGTCATCAGCATCCATTCTGAGTGTTCATTTCCCTGCCACAGGTTGTTCATAGGCTAAATATTATTCTGTATAAAAGACTCTAATAAAAGCAACTCTGCTTAACTCCTCCTTTACTTACATGCTCACACAGGTTCATGATCATCAACCTTGAAAAGACAGAATAAATATCATTAAGCGAGAAGGAGGACACCAGCAGGGATTGCAGCTCACCATGTTGACTGTATTCAAATCTCCAAATTATATCCCTGGATGCTCAAAGTGCTTGGAGGTGTGATCACAAAACCAGTGTCAACCAAGCCAGTGTTTGAAAACTAATGGAGAGGGAAAGAAATACCAGGACAATATAAGGAAACATTGTCCCGTCTTTCTAAAAAAGAAGGGAGAAGAAAAAAGACAAATTTCAGCAGCTATAGACCAGTGAGTTCAATGTTTATCTTCATTAATATTTTCCAATGAATTATTAATAGTTGACTTGAACAAACTGAAGAATTGATCATTGGGAGCTAAGATAGGGTCACTAAAAATAAGTAAATTCAAAAACCTATTTTAAAAAATAAGACTAATCAATTAATGAAATGGAATAACCATCCTATACCTGGATTTCATTATGGCATAACTATGAATTTAATGATATATTTGTGGAGTTAAGTAAGATAGAAAAATATAAACTAAAATGATAAATTCATCTAATGAAACAACAGGGCTTTTTCCTTAGCCATTTTATTTTGTCAACTATGTAAGAAAAGTCTAGGTTTTATATACATTAACGCTCATAGAAATTGGATCAATTAATAAACAAATTCTGAGAAATTGTACTGATTTAAAAAATAGAACAGTGAGGAAAAAACTAATTCTTCCAACAGAAAAAATAACAACATGACTTTGAAAATGTTAGGGTGGAACTAGCAGGAGAGTTCCCGAGGATATTTATAGAAAGCAGGATGAAAACCATAACTGCTTTTGTTTGTTTGTATACCTCGTCATTTCAGGTTTATTGCATTTTAGGGGAAAGTTCCTTTTCCATGTGAGAAAGGCATCATTTTTAAGTTTATTGTCTTGTTTTATCTGCAACCATCTGATCACGTATTCCTTCTAGAATTTTTCAGAGGTAAGCAACTGTTTACAGTCCTCTGTTCTTAGGCTATTAGTTCAGACCATTAGCTTCCTCTGTGAACTCCTTGACTTTTTTCTACTCTTTCAAAGTGTCCTCCACACTGCTGCCTGTCAAATAAAACTCCGTAATAGAAGGTGATGCCTGTCAAAACCCTACTCAAAATTTCTCAAAAGCCCTTCACTGCATCCCAAAGACCACCCAAACTAGAATTGGCTGCAGTTTTCCTTTCAGATTAATCTATGACTTTCCAACAGAGATGTCGTAATTCTGTCTATCTGAACCATCACCCTCCTTCAAAACTGAATTGTGGGCTCGGATCCCCTTACGGACCAGCCATGGAAAAGCAAAAAAGTCTGGGTTGTTTCCTTGTCTTTTCTTGTTTCCTTTTGGAAATGATCTTTGTCCATACTTCTTTGGCTATCTAGAGCTAATCTGTCCTTCAGTTAACTGCAAGGAGGGCTTCTCCCTTCTGCAAACCTGTGCCCCTCTGTTTAGGACACTCATTTGCACTTTGCAAATGTCTCTTCCTTCAGGGCCAAACTGGGTCTTCTATGACCTCACTCTTATGTGCTCTAAGTTTGCAGATGCGGCTGGCAGATGAGGTGCACTTGTGAACGTGTTGATTGAAAAAGAGGAGGGGGAAGAAAAGGAGGAAAGAAAGGAAAGGAAATAAGGAGAAAAGGTATGATTGAGGGAGTGAAAGGGGGAAGAAAAGTTAAAGAAAGAGAAGGAAAGAGGAAAGAGCCTTCCCTTAGCCTTCTTATGCTGTCCCATTTTTGTTTTCTTCTAGTTAATGGGTACCTTAAATTATGAAATATTCTATCCTCTTTGCATATCATGTGCCATTTGCTTTTACTTCTTTATTCTTATGTATAAGATAACTCCACTTATTTATGGTCCTCATACACTAGGTTGGCTGCCACTCAAAGAATGATACTCTGTGTTCACATATTTTTCTCTTAGTTACGTGACATGGATATACCCATGTTTTTCAGTAACAGAAAAGTCCACCGAGGTTGACTTGATTGTCGATGGTTGGCAGAAATTTGGAATTAGAACCAATGTTTTCTATGCTTGTGCTAGTTTTTCTTCCTCACTCTCTCTCCCTACCATGATTTCTGTCAAATCTTTTACATTTCAGTTTTCTTTTTAAGCAACAATAATTTTTCCTTTTCTCACTTTTTCTTCACCCTCAAAAAAGCTTTTTTTAAAAATGTATTTCCTGGTATACCTTATTCCTCTACATTTAACTTTCCTACCATCTTCTCTTGCTTGTGTTTCTGATTTTGATCTGCTCCTTATACATTTTGGCTTTTTTTTCACAATCCCAAAATATGTAATTAACAAGCAGAACAGTTAGCCAGTTACCTGTATACTTCCTGTGCATGGTACCAACTGCCAGGTTCTTAGAAACATCTTTTTCATCCTTTGTTCCTGTGTCTCAGCTCTTTCCCATAGACCTTTAGCTTCCACTCTGCTGTCACGGGCTGTCCCATTCTCATGCCTACGTGCAGTCTCCTCTCTGACCCTTCAGTCACACACAACTCACCCACATGCACATACAGCCTCTATTCCTGTCTGTGTTAGACTGGACAGGGCCAAATCAATTCAGTCGATCACAATTAGTATTTCTTTAAATGAAAAAAAAAA
>NW_007726672.1:564220-565732 GCF_000696425.1 Galeopterus variegatus
AAAAAAAAAATAGAAAATAATATAAATGAATGAGTATTTATGAAAATGAGTAGAAATAAAAAAGAAAATACCAGAATGCACCACAAAAGGTAAATATTGTTCAATGACACCTTTATTTTAGTTACCTATATATGGACTGCAGGATATGCATTAACTGGGTCACTGTGTAGAAATATATTGCTTAGCATTAGTTGCTGGCAAAAATGTTTGAAAAACATCATCTAAACCTACACTATTCTTTTACTTACCCGTTGTTGTTTTCCTTCTTTTTCTCTTTCTTCATCTTCTTTTGAAATTCCAAATTTCTCATTTTTGTGAAGTCTACCCACTGAGATCAATACTCCCTCACTCTTTCCCAGGGGCAATTCCTTACAGGTGATAAGGATCAATGGATCTGCAGCAGCCAGGCAGGGTCTGGGACCTAGCAAATGCTCAATAAGTGTTTGTGGACTGAATGAAGGAAATGAATGAATGAGTGGAGGTAGAGGTGGATTTACAGCAAAGCTAATGAAACTGAACCTTCAAGGTCTCTCACTCACAACCGTCCCTTCAAAAGCGCCATAACTATTGTTCTATTTGTAATTTTGTATTGTTTTTCTAAAAGTAGGCGCCTCCAAATTTATGGAAGCTTCACGTCCCATAAATCCTGCTTCTGCTGCAGATGAATGAATGAAGTCCCTACAATAAAACAAAATATTCTAAAGGTCAATCTACACGGTAATATTTTCTCCAGAGGCATTTCAATCTGGTGGATAAAATGCAACATTCAGGAGGGAGTATTTGTCCAATTTGGCATCCTTTGTCTCCATTTTCAAGTTCTTTTCCCTTTTCCTTTTTGTACCTGGTGCTCTGCTTTGCGAGAATCTCGCAGCTCTCAGTGGAAGGCTGGCTCGGAGGTTCCCACTGCTTCGGTAGCTGCCATCACCCCACACTCTGCTCCCTCTGCCTATAATGAGAGGATGGGACATCTGAACGAGGGGAGCAGCCACCAGAGCCCCTGGGTTCTTGCCTCTGCTTTGGCAGGGCTCGTTCAGTTGGAGAAAAGTCTCCCCGATTCACCCACCAAAGAAGGCAGCTGTGCCTATGAGTGAAGTGAGGGTCACTGCAGAGAGGAAGCTGGTCCCCGGGACACTTCTGGACAGACACAAGGCATGTGGTGTGAGCAACTGAGAACCTGAATTGCAAGGAATATGAGTCAGAGGGAAGGTTAAAGATTGTCCAGGCCAATCCTCTGTTTGACAGGTGAAAAGTCTGAGGTCAGGGAAAAGTAAGAAACTTGCTTAGGATCTCACATGTGTGGGAGACCAAGACTGGTCTAGAGCCAGCATCTCCTCTGGCTGATCCACTGTTCTTTTCACTACGTGAGTGGTTCTCACAGTGGTCCCTACACCAGTAGCATCAGCATCACCTGGGAAATTGCCAGAACCTCAAATTCTCCATTCTCATCCCAGCCCTCCTGCACAGGGAGTGCAGCCCTGGATTCTGGATTTTAACAGCCTTTCTTTATCATGC
>NW_007726672.1:566279-567694 GCF_000696425.1 Galeopterus variegatus
AATCGATATGAATAATATTAATAACTCTTAATGAATTCTTATTGCAAACCAGGCACCACACTTTCTGATACACACACACACGCACACACACACACGCACACACACACACACACATATAATAACAACATTAACCCTCAACTTATAAATGGATTTTTCATGTTAGTCTAACCTCTTATAAGGCTAACATGTAAAGGACCAATAAATATTAATGAAATGATACAGGGTTGGAAAGTATGTAAGGTCTGATCAGGGGGGTAAGAGCCCATGGAGAATTCCCTAACAGAGAGTCTGGGTCACCAGGAAGCAAGATGAGGGACAAGGTATTCCATGGAAGATGTTTAGAGAGGGGCTGAGGCATAGAAGCCAGAGTTGGAAGGGGGCTACTGTGTATGGTGCTGTAGACTGCACACTGCACAGTTCCAGGGGCCAACATCCATAGCAAAGCAGATGCTGAGCCTAAATTCCATGCACTTCAAACATTGCCAGTGGCTGGCTTTCTCCTGAGGATTGAGCCCTGCAGCTGGGATGCCACGAGATGCAATGGGACTGAAGGGTTTGGGCCATAGCAGTCTCACACAGGCTGAGTGATTTTTAGGGGAAGGGATGGTGTGAAGTTTAATTTCCTAAACTCCTCACAAAGCAAGCTCAAGAAAAGTCTCCATTCCACTGAAAGCTCCTGGGAAAAATTCAAAAAAGTCCCGAATCTTTCTGCCCTTAAGCTCTGCCACTTGGGCTTCTCAAAGAAAAGTGCCATGAAACGCTGTGATTTTTTTTTCTTGTTTTTTTTTATAAGTGAATTTAAATTGAATTCACTTATAGAATGACTGATCACTTCCTCAAAGTCTCTGAAATACATGAGACCTCCTGAGTAAATCAAAGATAACCTGGATTTCAAAGATCAAGTCTGGGAATTGCCATGAACTAAAGCAGAACACCAGCTACCCTTGGACATGGTCACTGTCATTTTGGGGCTCCAAACTGTAAATTTATTACATTTTAGGTCTTACGGTAATACGCGAGGTACTGTCATTTCTTTATATTGGTGTCATCTTCCTCTAAGTTAGAAGCAGGGAGGATTTCATTTGCTTCAATAGGTTCCAGATAGAGAGGAGACCAGGAAACAACCAGGCATTCTGCAGGCCCCAAGTCAGATTCCTGTGCTGGAGTTTAAAGCAAGAAAGATGTAGGCAATTCAAGATTCAGAAGAAAGGAAACAATGCACTGAAAGGCCAAAAAGAAACCAAAAGGTGAAAAATCAACAAAGATTTAAAAGAATTTGGGGAGAAGAGATATCAAAGAGCAGCTGGTTAGCTCAGTTGGTTACAGTGCAGTGTTATAACACCAAGGTCAAGGGTTCAGATTTCCGTACCAGCCAGCTGCCCAAAAATAAATTTTTTTTTTTTTTTTTTTTTGTC